>NW_026109268.1:0-59841 GCF_024516045.1 Bombus affinis
ATACAACAATACATTTGTTGGATATTGATATACAGTGGATTGTTTATCCAAGGATAGGTATTTTATTTTTAAAAAGCTTTACAATACGTATATTAATCGAAAATAACTTACGGATAAAATGTCTTCAGCAATCTTCCACAATCCCGGATTGTCCTATATAAAGCTTCTGAGCCTATTTTGATATCTTTGATTGCGTGGATTGTTCCATTAAGATGTTAAATAACTCCTCTTCTGATGAAGATTCATCGCTTTCATTGTCGAAAATTGATGTCAATGTCATTGCCAGATTAATATCATCCGTAGCATCACCCCTCATCTTCTGTTGTGCATTCCTCCCTTTCACAGACCCAGATACAGACTCACTTCTCCTTTGTTTGCTAACAGATTTGACACGTTTTACTACTTCTTTGAAGATTGAATGATATTGTAATCGATACGTTGAATACGTTGAGAAAGTTGAATAGTGTTAAATAATTTAAATTCTTACACTTTGTTCGCATTTGTCATTTCCCTCGTCTTTATTTCCTCTTCAGTTATTTCCTTGCACAATATAGGATAATTTTGGAATTTCATCTTGTAATAATTTTCATATTCTGTAAGAATAATTTCCAAATCGACGTTGTCGCAGACTCGATATTTCCGAGGTAGACGAGCTTCCCGGATTAATACATCGCTAACGTCTACATATCTAAAAAATATAATTTTTAATTCATTGAACAAATTTTATGCTATGAGTACACACTATACGATAATCATCAATTGGGACAACTGTTTTATTTCTAGGTAAGACAGACAAAAGGAATGTACTGTCTATTTATTATTATATAAATCCTCGGCGATAATTTTTTGCCTTCTGCTTTCTAATTTCTAATTTTTAAAGTTTGAATTTAAATATATTTTCATTTATAACTAGTTAATCTACGTTATCGATTGAGTTATTCAACTATAACTACTGAGTTACCGATGTCGATTTTCAAACTTTGGTTTCTTCCCCTATTTCCGCACTAATTTCTATTTCGATTGGTCACCGATATTATTCGAAAAAATTGGAACTAAGAAGATATCTAAATTGCAATATACTCACCCATTGCGTTCCAAATAATCACATATAAGGTACAATATGTTCCGATTACGTTCCGAAGTACGACTCTCCTCCTAATGAGACATTTATTTTTTTTTATATTAACAATAATTATTAATAATATAAAGATTTTCATGCAATTTGCTGTTACATTGCGAGTTTAATAAATTTGTTACACATAATTTTGTTATCTACTATCTTGATACGTGCAAAGATAAATCTTAATGATATATAATACAGCGTAAATGGTTATAAATAATTAATTATTGACAATAATTATAAGAATTATCGAAAGAAAAAATCATAGATACTATGTGCGAGTGTAAAATATCACAAAAAATGAACAACAATTGTGAAAAACGCAATATGGCAAATCAATGACAAAAACACACTCATGACTGTCATGGAAGTTCCAAAGTCTAAAATCTAGAATATTCCTTACCTGTTTTCGCAAATTATGAGATGTCTTATTTGTGGTACCTTGCAGCGATGATTCACCGTTCATTGTGATAGTTTTATATGTGATAATGATATCCTTGTATTGACTATCGTTTTTCGATAGTTACGAGAATTTTCGTTTATCACTTTGAGACAATCCGTCACTTCCTTTCTCTTATAAAGTTTCCCTTCAACTCCGTTGAAAACTGAGCATCAAACAGGAGACGAACGATTCGTTCGCACACATAAGCAGGGTGCGAATATAATGAATGGAATAGTCGAGTCCTGTCTACTGTATAGTAAGATGGATGCGACATGGAAATAGAAAGAGAAGGCTGTATATAAGCATTTTCTGTCCTTGTTTAATCAGGCATGCACACTAGTGGACACTGACGGCGCTCGTTTACCGTTGTTACATATTTCTGGTACAAGTACGCGGGCATTAGAGAAGGACGGAACGGTCTCTCTCTTTATCCCTATATCGCGTTTTTAGTTCGCTCACGCGCTCTGTACTTATATCTATTACATTTCCACCATAAGCAGCGGCCGTGCAGTGACTTACAAAAGTTTCGAACTCGCGGACGTTTAATCACGTTCCCTACTCCGAAGGGGTAAGTACAAAGTTGCTCGTCTCAGTACTCTTGTTAGAAGTTTTATCATCTTTTTCATTTCGTGGCTACAAATTTTTCCAGGAAATTCTTATCGTTTTACAAGGGCTGTGCGACACAATGACGTGACGTCAGCTATCGATCATATACGCGAATTTGTTGTAAATTAATTAGCAGAATATCTGGAGTTCTTTATCGTTGCCAGCTGTAAAATATTAGAATTTTTCATTTATAATTGTCATATTTTCGACTCTTCCGTTGCCAAGACCACCTTGAAAGATTTTTGGTATGTTCCATCGCCCTTGTTAAAAGTGTGCCCATTGGTTAGCTATATTGATTTTAAAAATCAATACGTATATCAAGTTTATTATCTCACAGAAACAAAGAAATTCGTTTTATTAACGAATTTTCGATGTTTCTTCTCAATTTCCTTTAGCATCGAACGAAGAACATTATATGATCAAACGTTTCATCGTTCAGATTATATTTCGTTTAAAAAGATTGAAATTGATATTGAGATAAAATCAAAAAGTATCCGTTGTTCTCGAACATTCTAGTATTCCTTCGCCGCCCGGGAGAAAGGACAGGTATGAAGAAAGAGGATATTTTTTTTATTAACTTTTTAATATTGACAAATATTTCGACAAATATTGACGCGTGCGACAAATAGTGAGAAAATCAAGTGAAATTTTGAATAATATCGTTTTAATAATTTGTGAAACGAATTAGTTTGGTTTTTTTCATTTTTATTAGTTTCCGTCAGTGCTGATTGACGCGCCACTCCCCAGTTTCCATTTCCGTTTCTCGAAATTTCCTACGTCCTTGGTCTTTGGGACTCTTTGCCCAGGTAACTGCATTGCTTCTGGGTACGTCTCACCGTTCGGGTCTCTCGAGCTTTCGGTGTCAGTTGTTACCGTTGAAGGAAGAGAAGCTGGTGACGGATATTATCGAATAAATCGTTTATTCTGGAAAAGTTCGAGTAAGTTCGTTCTGTTTGAATAAATCAAGACATAGATCAATTTTTATCGTATCATCGTGATTCGCCATGTCGTACGTTTGGTTTCGGGATACCATATGTTTTTAATTTGGTACTTTTAATTTGACATTTTACGCCTATAATCGTGACAGGAAGATACTTTCAGTGAATTATAAATATTTTAAATTATAAATTATAAATATTTGATATAAATTACAATCATACTACGGGGAAAAGTGAAACATGTGTTTTCTTGTGGAACATGTGATAGTAAATTATTCGAAGCATAATAATGCTTAATTAAACATCTATACGGTAACATTTACGGACGAATATTGGGGTAATATTATCGCGTCGCTTTAATCTGGCATTTAATGCTTTGATTGCGGTCTTTGAAATGGCATCGCAGATGCTGTATAATATCACACGAAAAAGGAAGGACCAGTGGTTAATGTTGCAAGCGCACCAGTGCGTTGCAGCCATCGGGGTGGCTTTGACGCCGGTGCCGAGGAGAGGCGCAGAACGTGTTCGATCGACCCGCGAACGCAGCCCGTGCTCATACTGTGACAGAGTTCGTTTCAGTTAGTCTCAGTCGCTGTTTGCCCGTCGACAGCGTATAGTCGCGCCGGCCAACGATTATTTTTTCTTTTTTGTTTCTCGATAATTCTCTCGCAACACTCGTTCTATACGTACACCATCAGTTTATCGCGTGATCATTGTTCCCGCTTCTCCTACCTTGTCACGTCCTTCAAAGAAGATTTCCCTTCAGTTTTTTGTTGTTTGGGGAAAATTCATCGCTCGGACACATGGATTTATCGACACGACGGTTTATCGAGGCATCAGCGTGATGTACTTTTCAAGTTTCATATTTTCTCTATGATACTTTCTAAGGAGAATTTAGAATTCGAAAGATATCAATTTCCAGGAAATATAGGTCTTTATTTATCGATAGGTTTGAATTTAATTAACTCTCTTATAATTGGTATTTCAATTTTTTAATTCCTTAAATTCAGCTTTCTTTATGCTGTTAGACGATATAACGCGGGCATTTTATGATATATCGAATATATTCGTATATATTTTACTTTATACATTCGATAAATTTCCTTGGTTGGCCGGCCTGCAACCCACATACGGCACTTAATAAAAATTTGTTTCGTTAGAGGTCGGTGTTTGTTCATCTTCGTCATAAAAATGTCATGACGTCATATCATATCACAAGGGTTCTTCTGAAAGCTAGATATTCGATAACAAGATTAATGGTTTTCGGTAGCTTGCAATGTCAAGCTTTGAACTGGCGGGATCGCCTTGCTGTCAAATCGCCATTCAGCAGCGACCATATTCTTTAACTACGTTCAAGACGTATATCACGCTACAGAAACCATCAAAGGAGGATAATTGCAAGTTAGTTGCCTCTTAGAAACGACACAGTTGGTTGTTACTTGTTATCCGTAGTTGGTAGTTGTTCTCCTTAGTCGCCACGTATTATAGAGACGACATTCATAGTCACCAGTTGCCTTCGCTAATAGTTTCTTGTTGTCTGTAGTTAGTTCTCGTCATCGCTATGTATTCCATCAACCACGTAAAATTTAACATATAGGATTTTATTCTTTTTTATTCTTTCTGTAGATTTAAGATTAAGATTCTTTAAGTAATATGAATTTAAGTAACTATTTTATGATACAATAAAGTGGAAAAACGATTATTTTACGTAACGTAATTTTTTAAAGAACTTTGAATTTAAAGGATTCAGATAGATATCTTAAACGTAATTAAACCCTCCATATCGTAACAAATTAAAAGAAATTGCGCAAGAAAGTACAAATACATTTATGCATAAAACATATATTAAAATCCAAATGTAGGCGTTGACGCGTGCGTGCTACATGTTCGAAACGTTCGTTACATCGGCGATAAAATTTGTACGAATTTGACGAAGAAGCTTAACATATGGTGTGCTTCAAGACGACAGTAAAAGTGTTGGCGGATTTTTCGAAATTTCTTCCATTCTTAATAAAAATATATTGTATAAAATATAGTAGGATTTTTCAAATTTAAATAGTTATAATGATTTGAAACTTTACAATTCGGTACGGTTCTGTTTTATCCTTTGAATATACCTGCCATTTTCATATCTCCTTTTAACTAAACTAAATATTTGGAAATCCTATAATTTGTACACTTCTATTTGTGAATAAGATCGATGAAATTAAAGCGTAACTATGCTTTCAATAATGGCTTCGATGTATTGCTCGCCATTATGGCGGATTAACGTCTCTAAGTGATCGACCTTAATCACTAAATGGCAGCCGCGATTCAGTGGTAGAGCCTTACACATGACGGACATTGCAAGCGCTTGTAAGACGTCTATTGTGAAACGTTTCCAATCGCATCGGTTACGACGACGGTGAAATCCGAATAGAAATATATATCGCGTATCGCTTCAGCCTGACATGTCTTAAAATAGAATCACAATTTTTCGTTCTTTAAAAAAAAAAAAAAAAGAAAAAAAGTCTATAAAAATTATATGCAAATAAAATAGATAAATGGATAAATGGTTGTACAAATTTATAAAACAGATATTACAAATATACGTAAATAAATTATATATTTTATAAATTGTTTGTTTAAATATCTGTTTGTTTAAATAAATAAAAGGGATATTTACGACTTACAATGAACGTAGTCCTGTTTTTAGTTTTAAACAAAGCAAAAACGGATAACAACTTTTTAAAATGTAAAACTCAACGCAACAGTGGTTTTTTTAAATTAATCAATAACGTTCAAAGTTAATTAATTTAGAGTGGTTTGTACATTTTGTATGCTCGCCGTATTTTAACGTTGATGATGTGTAACGTTTGATGTAGTACTTGATGCCCGAAAAATCGAAAAGTAATTAAATTTGATCGTTTCGTCGAATTTACAAGTGTGTATATTCGTGTGAAATCCTATGTGCTTGTGTATGCTGATGTGAAAGGCGGTAATATATTTTTTCTTTTTTCGATTATTGTTGTCAACTTTTGTGTGGAATAAATCAATTCCGTGAATAGAAGTGCAATAATCAATACAGCTTACTATGAAATGATAGCACAACAACAGTACATATCGCCATTGACGTCAGCTTCACAAAATTTCTCGAATATCGAGGTTGTCCATTTGGGTTAAGAATTTATTTCCAAAATGCCACAAGCACGAATATCTTATGGAAATTTCCACTGTAATTTTTAATAATCAGATTCCATATTGTATGCTACGATTCGAGGAAAATCCGCAGCTAATATTCCGCTATTATTATCTTTGCTGCCTTTGAATACCATAAATAGTCGTCCGTAAATTTTAAAAGATTTTCTGTCGCATACTTATATTGTGTATTTTAGTCTTAAGGTGCGGGTCCTGTTCAATTAATTGAAAGTGATGAAACTGTAATGGGTCACGATAGTCAAATATTAAAAATGGTCTCGTTGGCTACATTTAAAATCTTTACGAGATATATATGCATAGTACGTTGCTACTAGCAACGGGTAGCGATGAGCAATAGAGAACAGTACCTTCCTTATCTCGTCGTGATTATGTACATACCAGTAATGCACAGTACTCGTACTGAATATCTTACAACATCTACATAGATTTTCAGATTTGTTTCGAATATTACCAGCATAACCATGATAGTAGAATTCTGTTACAGTATTAATTCTATAGTGCCGTTATGCATAATACAGCCCTAAAATGTTTCTACGAATATACGAATATTTTCGTCAGCTACTATATTCCAACCATGGCTTATTATGAAAGGAAATATATAACGAAATTACTTGTTTCTTTTAGACTAAATTAGTTTAATTTGAATAATTTTAGTAATTGTGTAGGATCGAACAACAACTTATCATTAGCTTCACTCGAGACTTGATTGCACGTAGCAACGTAATTGCGTTGGAACTGAGGGTAGAAAACAATGTCAACCGTTAGACGCGTCTGTCTGGCGAATGTGTAACGCGTGAATAATAGATGGCGTGAACCCTACTTATAGCTGTCTCGGCTTATATCGTAGCATTCAACCTAGGGTATAACGATAGGGATCATTAGAAGTTCAAAGGCCGGCTGATCAGCCTCATTTTGTTCCATTTTTTAATCAAGCGATGAATCGACAAATTGTACAGATTTCGATGGTTATCACAGTTCTCTGGGAATTTTAAAGCGCGGTTCGTCGAATTTAGTCGGATTGGCTACAGACTCTTTTACGAGCAGCTTGAAACTCGATCTAGTTTCGAGAAAATGAAAAATTCGTTTTATCTCTTTGCTTCCCTGTTCCTTCCTTCCTCTTTTTTTTTTCTTTTTGCTTTTTACATTGCGTTAAGACCGGCTAAATAATATTGATTGCCATGGACGTTGGCTGGTTTAAAATCACTGACATCGACCATAACAAAAGTAAGTTTGATGATCATTTATCTGGGCCGCTGTTATTCGACTTGAGCTCTGCGCATTTGTTAATATTGTTCTAGTAGGGATGAGATATTAAAAATTTAAAATAACTTCGATTAAAATTATATTATAAAAATTATATTACATTAACGTTTAGAAGTCAATAAAGTGGAAAGAATTATAAAAGAATTATAAAAGAATAAATTATATTACAAGGAAACAATACGGCTAGGTAATTTGAAACATTCTGGCTAAAATTGCATTCTTTCAAAGTTAGGACGTACAGTATTTACAAAGTAGATTAAGTATCAAATGGGGTACTTAAGAAAATTCATGTTATCATTATTTAGTAAACATTTTCAGGTAATAGCCTTCTGCAAAAGCTGCTTTACGTTACGTTAACCTATTCATTATTAATATTAATCATATTGTTCTTATCTCCTAGGGGCATAACGATCCATTTTTATATCGTGTTAAAGCTAAATTTCTATTAGATTGTCGTAAAATTTTCTTTCGTTTTGTAAAGAAATGATAGATACACAACATTTTTTGTTTTATGTTATTTTTTATTAAATTGGAGAAAGGTGGATCGCACATAATTCAATAAAATAATATAAAGCAAAAGATATCGTACATCTATCATTTCTTAATAAAACGAAAGAAACTTTTGGAACAACCTAATATTTCTCTACAACGACACTTCTACAATGTTAAAATATTTGATAAAAATATTTGATAAAAATATGAAGAAATTCTAATATTGATTTAAACGTATCGATTTATTTACTTTTCGCTGCCAGAAATTGTTAATTATGATTTCCACTTAAAAGCGTATTTCATATTATGAGGATAAATGATCAAATTCATCTCTAATATACACATTAGAGAGTCATTTATAGCTGCAATCCTGTTTACCGCTCATATTCCTGGAACTCGATAATTCACTAGGTGATTGCTTTAACCGAGCAGAATACATCCATAAATAATTAATCGCTATTAATATTCCATCGACTTTTGAAAATCCCCGATGTGATCTATTTCACGTGATGAGAATACGTGTAAAGTGAGGTTATTGCTTGATTACCTTTAGTCGAATAAATCGAGTGATTCAAATTATAATGGGGAAGAAAGTCAAAACTATGTATATTATTTTTTTCAATTTTTATGTATCATTTGACGGAAGGAAATTTGGTAAGTAAGGTTCACCTTTTTTAATGTCAATGATTTTGAGATATGTTATTAAGCTCCAAATTCTAAGCAATCTTCTATATATATATATATATAACATACGTATAATAGCCAAAGTTCAACTCCCAAGTATACGCAAAGCTTTTATTTTCAATTTATGCGATACCACTATGTTCCATGAATTTATTTGCTAACGGTATTGAAACAAATAACAAGCAGAGGACGAACTATCCGTGAACTGTTTTGCCAACGAGTACGCTTCCAATATTTTCTGTTTGAGAAAACACACTTGTTGCTGTTGCAACTCCAAATATTTTTACAGCCGACGCTTTTGCCATGAATCATCGGCTAATATATAAAATAGAGAAAAGCCATAGTTGATTGTAATGGAAATTTAGAAAACCTCAAACTCGATATAGAAGGGAAAAATAAAGGAAAGGAAGGGAGAGATAATTGGAAGCTTGGGGCCAGGTTTAATTCACTGAAACCGGGCTGCTTGTGTCATCACGAAACAGAATTGCCAGTACGTCATTTCTGTGCACCCGTCCTCGTAAAAACGGTTTCACTCGTTAAGAAAAAACGAATAGGCGGTGAAGAGAGAAAAAAGCAGACAGAGAGCGCTTTTAAAAAGCTGACGAAGCGTGCGTTGCCACAACGAGACACACGGTGCTATTTGTCGTTTTAAATTGCGCCGCAACTTGTTTTTGAGATCTTTGCTAGAGACATGTGAAAACACGTTGGAAGTATATTTCTTGTTTTTATGGAATTTAGCTGGAAAATGAAAAATAACGTAAAACATGTACTTACGACTTACAGAGTAATTGAATGTATACACTATAATAACCAGCGATTTAAGGCTTTAAAAGATTTTAAAAGATCGAAAGAAAAGAAAAGAAAAGAAGAAAGATAATATGTTGTGGCAGTCTAACTCGATTTAAGGAAATAGAGAGGGAGGGGGGGGGGCAAAGCTTGTTAATCTGGAAAGAATACAAGCATCAATTTCAAGCACTTATAGGGAATCAAGCGGGCTTGTTAAGGTCGTAAGTTGGACAATTATCCCGTGTTAGGTTCAATCAGCTTAGTCCTACACAAAATTGATCCAATCATGTGAAAACAAATGTATTCTGATTTTTGTCGCAGATATTTCTGGTCTACGCACTCCAGTGACCGCACAACAGATATTGAAACACCTGATTTTCACCTATTCTACAGCGACAACATTTCTTGATTTTTTACAACCATGAAGAATTCGTACTCGGAAATACTTGCAATGCTCATCTGCTTGCAGGTTATTTTCGTCACTTTCTTCCCGTTAGGGGCTGGTAAGTTGATACTGATTAATTATACCATCGAAATTCTATATAACGGCTACAAAAAATATTTGCATCATTACCCTCATTTCCTAACGAAGCGCGTTTTTTTTACCAAGTTTTATATTTCATTTCATAGTATCAAATCTCTGTAGTTACACGAAAGTATTAAATGATAGGAAACTTGATATACACGAATTTAATTAATTAATAGGTTAGTCGATATACAGCCATTATTATTTCATGTGAAATATTACAACGTCAAAAACTTAACGTTCCTGTACGTACAGTATTAATCACAAATTGTAAGAATGTTTACTGATAAGCAAAATAGATAATATGGAAAACGCAGACCTATGGAAAGAGAATTCCTGACATTAGACAGGAATACGCGATTGCACGAAATATTTTATGGTATGTCTAACATGGAGAATATATGCGGCAAAGTACGAAAAATTCATCCTGAGATATGTATACGACCTACGCGGTACGGGACGTGTTATAAATGGTTTCCGCCACTCAGCCGTATTTGAATTTGTGAACACGATCGAACAAATGACGCGACAATTATTAATTGCCGTCTCTGCCTTAGTAACGATTCGCGTTGGAACGAGGTCGAATCGTTCCGATTCCACGCGCGATTAACAAATAATTACAGTGGACATCAATTACTTGGATGACCTTCGTCATTTCAGCTTAAAACGATTAATTTGATCAAACCAACCAATTATTTCAATTAATACAATCTGCACTTTAAATTCGCACGTCTTGTGTATACACACCGGGCCAGAGAAAAGTTTTCATTCGTTCGAGTAGAACCTTCGTAGTCCTTGAGGACGCGTGTCGCTTCTCGTGCACCTAAAGTTTCGTTCAAATTAACCGATTTATTTGAATTCGAGCGAGTGAAAACCTCTTTGTCACCGTGAGTTTGTTACTTAATTCATACTCTTAGATGCCCTTTGCTTTCAATCTCTTACATCCATTCTTAATTAGTCAAGTCGTTCGACTTTTGACAAGTATTTTAAAACCATTTTACTAGCACGAACCTACTTTTTTACTTGAGATTATCCGCTATTTTTATTCAAATGTTTATGTACGTATATACACTTTTGAATTTTAAACGAACCTTCTATTATACCTATATCCTTTAAGTGCCGTTTTAAGTTTCAAGAGACTTTAACTCGGATAGCTCGACTTGGAGTTCTAACGTATACTGTAAAGCACACTTGCGAAGTAAAACAGCAAACACGATATAAAAACTTTTTCCCCATGTAAGAAATCGAATAACCTATTTCAACGGTGCTTTAATCTCATCGATGAAGCATCGATGCAACGAAGAAGCATCGTGATAGCCGCAATGCGGATCCGTTGAACAAAAATTTCCTGGTACGGTCGTTTTCGTAATGTTATTAACCGTTTTAGTGTCGGATGTTTCAAGACTCCGTATCGGTTTGTGCTATGCAGCGCGATAGCGCTTCGTTCATTTATTTGCGAGGAGTACCGATCGACGCGATCGCGTTGCCCTTTTTCATCCTGTTTTTTTCATCGAAATATACCGTTCGACGTGCTCGCGCTTCATTTCATCGGTTATACTGGAAGCGTTACAACAAACACTCAAAAGTTTGCGAAATATTTATGCTCTGCGTTTCGTTTGCGTGATAACATTCTATAATGCAGGATTTGGTTTTCCGATTCAAGAGGTAATTTTTTATATTGGTTTTTTTTTTTATTTGGTTTATGATTATTTGAAAAACAAGTAATTACGAGAGGAAACTCTGATATGACTCACGACGAGCACGCTTGAGCGCGTTGCGAATTAATGATCGTGACCATACATCGTGGCACAATTTACCACGGTACGCGAATAGAGCGATCACGCTGCGTGGCGTTAAAACGGTTAGCGTAACTGCGCGTACGATTGTCGAGTGGCAAAGATATTGACGCTGGTAATCGTTTTCAGCGGCTTTAGGAAAACACTGTACTGATTTCGAAGGAGAAGTTGTCTCGCATGGAATGATGTATGTGCCGGGACCATCGGTTTGCAACCTCTGCTTCTGTTACCATTCGGAGCCAAAATGGTGCCGGGCTATCTTCTGTTCACCTCCTTTTGTAAGTATATGCTCATTCTAAGAGCAACCAGCTTAACACAACCATGAGAAACTAAAGTACACCGTTAACGCTTGCATGCTGGTCGTTAAAACACATGCTGCGCGAATAGGGTACACAGCGATTCATTTAACTCGCCTTGAATTAGTTTTAGAAAGACAAACATGGACAGGGATAATTTTTGTCACGAGCCGTTCAATTTATTCGTTCATTAGAACGAATTAATTTACACCTGCTGAGATCGCGATTGATGTGACAAATTTGAAATCTTGTTCCATATAAATATTTTTAAACAAGCACGTCGTAAGCTTTGTATATTTTTTAATCGCAACGAAACTGTTCAGAGAAATGCTGAAATTATTAATTAGAAAAGGAGATTTCTACGCATCGTTGTAAAAGTGTCAGGGAAAATATTGGTGAAACAGTTACGTTGTTACAAGTTCTACAAGAAGAAATATTGAAAATCACGTTCCACTTATTCAGTTGCACGTGTAAAAGGTATCTTGCGTTCGCGCAAAAAATCTCTGAAGGATACATGCTTTATAATAATTGGAGTGTCGAAGTTGTTACGCGGATCGGCGTACACGTACCTTTTAATGAAACTAGGTTACTCATTCGTTATTCGTTCCTAATTTTCAGCTTCACGATTTTTACGCAATAAAATTTTATACACCTGTTCGGTTTATAAATGATTCAATTCAAATTTAACAGAATTAAAGTTGAAATAATCATTTGTACTTCATTAAAAGGTTCTTTCAGCATCTCGTTTTAATAGTTTTATTGGTAATATTTTGTTAATCGTTATATTTAAATGGAGTTTTTCAAAGGAGAGACATTTTAAGGTAGGAAATGGACATACATTTATAATAAGAATTCAGAAGAAAGAATATTTCATACAGAGAGAAATATTCCGTCTGTATGTATAAATAACTACGCTATGAATTTTATATGTATCGGATATTCCTTCTGGTTAATGTATCTGATGTTTTTTCACGCGAGGTAGCGTATATTTGCATCTATATGTCTCTTCGTTTCTCAGTAGTAAAACTTAGCATTCATGCGGCTGATAAGTAGTTACGCACTGACAACGAGAAACATAAAATGAGTAAGAAGCATGAGACATTCTATAAGAAAAATAAAGTTGTTTTTATCTTTCATTGCATATTCGTCAGAATATTGTTAATAAATATTTAAGTTAAGATTTCAGTTGAAATAAATACATAGGATTAGACATTTATTTATATATGTATCTATGAACGCATTTGACATAAAATTTTGATAACGACTAAAATTATATATTCTGATATTAAATTAATTTAATGAGAATAAAAAACTAATTTTTTTAAACGAGATTTTGTATAAAGTTATATTTATTAGGAAAAGTTCGTTCATCCCTTTATAATATGATAGGATTACAGACTCATAGCTGTGTAAATCATTTCGTGGAATAGTACATGTGTGCGTGTGTGTTCTAAGTTTTTATTATAAAAATGCTAAATGTACTAGGAGACGTTTTTAAAAATTCATAAATTTTTCTTCATCAAACATATCAATCGTTATATTGAAAAGTTAATTATCTTTTATTTGTTTCGAGCTGCACATTGATTGAGACATTCGTGTTGGTTATAATTGCGAATTTAACGCAACGAAGTTGTTTGAATCCCTTGCGAGCATGTAAATATATCGTCGAATTAATAGGTCAATTACTTGAGGTTGGAATTGAAAGAAAGGGAAAGGTGGAGGAGAAGTCTTGCGTTTGAATGCGGGACACTTTTAAAGCCCACAGTTCGCTGAAATTGCCAGAGAATTCAATTAAATGGCAAATTAAACCATCGAACTGAATCTGTTTCCAATCGCGAGCTTAGAAGTTCTATCCTTTGAATTTTTATGTCAGTCAACTTTCTTTTTGTACGTACGGTAACGAATATAATTCATGAATTAATGAAGTATGTAATTGGATGAAAGTTCTTCTTCCTGGATTTAGTTTAGACTGAAAAAAGAAAAATTGAGGAGAGGAAAATGCTGTTACGCATACCGAGTGATGCGGATCACTGGGTTATGTGCGACTCGGGCGGATGTTGTTGCCATACCCACTAAAAACCCCTCCTCCTTTTTCCTTTGCTTTGAGGACAGACAACCCCAGACAACAAAACCTGTCGGCAGTCATCAGGTTGTCCTTTCATGCCCCGTCGTATCTTCTTCTTCGGGCAGTTATTCTGTATATTCTGTATTGCTCTCGTCATCTTCTCAGCTAGTTCAGAATACTGGGCTGATCTCCTTCTGTGGTTCTTTGTTGTCTTGTATCTCTGCCTTCACTGCTCCGAGTAGTTGTTGTTGCTCTCGTTCTCCTCCTTGCCTCCTTCAAGGCCTTCGCTGTCACCCTCCTGTGAGACATGACGGTCTTGCGAAATTGCCTGAATTTATCCCAGCTCTCGTTCTTGGCGGTCACCGTGGCGATCAGATTGTCCACGTCTATCTTCTCGCCAAGAGCGTCCTCCAGCTCAATCCTCCTGTCCGTTCACTTCGGGCACGTGAAGAGGGCGTGCTCTGCATCGTCGTTAGGGTCTCCACAGTCGAGACAGTTGCTGTCGCTGCTCTTGCCAATCCTCTCTCTATAGACACCAAAACTCCTGTAGAGGTGGCCGTGTGTGCGTTATATATTTATTGGATGTGCGTGATAGTTGTAGTAGTTGGGCCTGGTCCGCTGTAATTGTCACTGGGGGCTGTAGATGTCGCTGCCGTCGTCCGACACTAGTTAGTGTCGAGTGGTGGTATTTGGCTTGTCGAGTGCCGCCACACTCCCATTCCCGGTTAACAGCTGCATGGTGTGATGATCGATGTCCATCTTCTTTTTGGTAAATAGCAGCGCACTCGGCATTAATTTCCTTGCGCCTCCAGTTCCTCCTTCAGCTCGTTGCCGTCATCCGCGCCGATCCTGGTCTTATGGATCTTGTTCCTCTCGTAAGTCTCTCCGAGCATCTTTATCTTTATGTAGATCGGGAGATTCCCGGTCAACACGCAATGTGCCGCGTGGGAGACGGTACGGTATGCCGTCGTTGTTATGCACAGGGCCGTTCGTTGTGCCCGTTTCAGCTTCTTCCTGTTCTTATCGGTATTCGCTAAGCTAATTCTTCTTTCTGAACCCATACTGCCTCCGATGGAACGGGTCCGTTCCGATGCATCTCTCGATGATCTTCTTAAAGCATTTTTCCCAGATCTTGCTCATGGCTGGGAGTATGCTTATCGGCCGGTACGCGTTAGGGAGACTGGGATCCTTTCCTGGCTTCCTTAGCAATATTACTCTGGCCGTCTTCCAGCAGTCTGGTTCCAGCTTGCTTCCAGCTCCTGCGTCCAGCAGTCCAGGAGTCTTCCATCGACTCCTGCAGCCTTCTTGGTGTTCATTCTTCCGGCGGCATCGACGACATCGCCTTCGCCGATGACGACGCTGAAGCTGATGTCTTCTTCTTCTTCGGTCTCTGCCTCTTCGCGGCCCTCGTAATGGGAGGGTCCGTGTCCCATGGTGAATAGCCTCTGTAGGACTGATTCCACCATGTCGATCGGCATGTCGTTGGTTGGTTTCTTGCTTTTGCATCTCCTCATGACTGTGCGATAGGGTTTGCCTTCTTGCTTTTCTGTATGGATGGAAACGCGTTCGAAAAGTAGAACGGAGTAATTAGCGATGCACGATCCCAGGCTGGTGAATATTTTTCCATCGGGAGAAGTCAGGTCGAGCGATACAAGATTTATATGCTCGTTCTGCCAGTTATTTCAACGTCTGTTACGCGATAGAAAATGAACATAAATGAATAATAAATGTATTACAGCCATAAAGATTGCTTGATGTACGCCACCGTATTTCCCCTATTTCTCCGATACAATTTTCCTTTTTTTTTTCTTTGCCAAACACTTTACTAATCGGTACGTATTCGAATTATCCTCAATTATTCTCGGTTGTTTCCGTTTCCTTTGGATTTACATAAGTACTCGTTTGATGTACGTGCAGAGTGAGATAATAACTATTAACAGCTATAAAATAAGAAGCGAAAATACGTTGAAACTCGACTTCTAGATTCGCGAGACTTTGCAGAGCTTCGAAACTCTCGTGTTTCAAACCTAATAAAAAGTTGTAGAGGGAGAATTACATTGCGAGATCTGTTAAGGAAAATCGTATCGTTGTAACAGGATTATTTCAGCGAGGGAAATTCCGTGTTGCGTGTAACGCGTTGCAAAGCCATGAGCTTTCTTTCGGGTTAATATACATAATCGCCTTATCGAACTTTCCATCTCACACGTGAATTTTGCATTTCAATCTTCTTACTTGCAGTCAAGTCCAGTTTAGTGTGACTAAGCTAAATGTTTCAGCCCTTCCAGGTAGAATATGTTTTATAGAGAGACGTACAACTCTATGAAGAGGAGATCAATAAATTGGGTTATCTTTAAATCACTGACAATTATTTCATCGACACGATTTCACCGACAGCGAATTCACCGGCAATGTCTATCAAAGTTTATTTACCGATACACCGAGTGAAATCACCCACAATCATTTCACCAATATTCTCCTTCGTCGATAATTATCATGCTTGCCACTACATGTTATCGTTGATTATATGTCTTTATTTACACATTCGTTTACGCGCATAACGAGATAAACGAAGAAACGAAAATGATATGTTGTCATGATGTATTGTTAAATTACTAAATAACACGAGTTATATATCTACCTACATGAAAGCTTCTAAATATCAATTATAATTCATGAAAGCACACAAGCTATTTTGCTATACACAAATAGAATTATAAGGAAATGTTACGTGCTAATGATTTAACGAAATCTATTCCTCTGTACATTTGACATTTCTGTATTATTACTTGTGTACTTTCTGCTCTTATTTACGTCATCGGAAGTAAAAATACGTTAAGCGAATCAGCTAATCTATTTGAGATATTCAATGGCTCGGTCTTCTCTTATGCGACTACCAAGTAGAAGATAAGTTCCTGGTTATATAACATTTTATAACATCCAAATTAACTATTTTTTTTCTTTTTCTTTTTCTTTTTCTTTTTCTTTTTCTTTTTCTTTTTCTTTTTCTTTTTCTTTCTCTTTTTCTTTCTCTTTTTCTTTTTTTCCCCCTTTTTCTTTTTCTTTTTTTTTTACGTGGGGGAAATCCGCTCGGACACGAAGCCACTTCTTAAGTGGCGTGGTAGTGAACATCCAAATTAACTGGGGCACTAATTAGCTGAAGCTTCTAGTCAAACCAGGTATCAGTCTTTGTACGCAAAGGCATTCATTACAATCGTTTAATGTTTGAAGAAACACCGTTACAAATTCGTGATATAGGAGAAAGCGATTCAAAACTCGGATTCATTTGTTGGAACGACGCCGTGGGCAAAAGTACATAATGGAAAACTTTCTTCCAAGACCAATTGATAGCGCTGACGTAATTAAAATGTGACGATATTGCCAGCGACGTTTCTCCAAATAGACGACTAACTTATTTACGAATTGCCGTAACACGATTGCCGCTGGTAATACGGTTAGTAATCACTTTATTGAATTTTCGCTTGACGTGACATCGTCGAGTTCCTAGAGAGATTCTTCTCCCTTGTAAAACTATGTTCCTGCAACGACTGTATTTGTTGAATTACCGTTCGTGAACAAGTCCTTCTCTTTATTACGTGTAATAGATTCTTCTTTTTAAGTTTTAATTTACGTTGGTAATTTTCTATAATTTATTACTCGAATATGGTAATTTTTTCTTAAAAAGTTTGCTTTTTCTACAATTATTTTACGACGAAACCCATCAAAAACATGATGTATCTATATATACCCTCAAATATTATCGGTTTATTCTCAAGCTATAGTTTAATTTCGGAAATTGCCAATTAAAATCATAAAAAAAAGACACACAGAAAGTTCGTTAAAATATTCGATTTTCCAATCAAGATATAGAATTTATTCGAGTAATATAGATTACAGTAGCGATGGTGACGGCAACGATGAATGGACTGATTCTTCGTGCGAAAATAAATTGGAAGCGCAGAAGGATGCATTGTTTCAGGGAATATCGATTTTCAAGCATGGTTTTAAAGTACGTGTGCGCGTGACTAGGTTTGTTAATTAATGCCGCTCCCAGGTTTTCAATATATAAATGTGACACCTACATATCTTTAAGCTTAAAACAATTGGACTAAGAATTTCGTTAAATTTAAATCAATATTTATCTTTTTAAACGCAACAATATTTTTAATGACAACTTCACGTGTAAATCAAGTGCATACATATTCGATCGTTCTTGAAAACCTGATTCTCTGCGAAGAGAAAAAATCCTTGAATAAAGATTTGACTACGTTTTATATGCTACGTTTTACATCCACCTCTTTTCAGATATACCTCTCTATTTAAAATCATAGATCGTCACACTCTATAGGTATTTCCTTGAAAAGGTTAAAGTCGTTCTGTATAAAACCCAATTCAAAGGGGAAGGAAATTCTGCGAAAAATTCTTTCAGATTTCCCTATGTTTGAGCTCGAATCAAAGCAATCCTGTATAATAGGATAGGATGATAGGGATGATTCTGTATTATTCCTTGTGTACTTTCTGTTCCTGTTATTTACAATAGGATGATTATGCGTTTAACTTCTCATAGAATCTCTCTGATTCCGTATGATATCATCAGTGTTTTTGAAATATGTTATTAATGTCGTGACGTCAACCGTTTCCAGTGCAAATTCAATTTTGAATCGCAATTTCCACGTTTGCGTGGCAAAAGCGTAAAATCGATAACGCACGCAAACATGTCTTCTTTGCTAATGGCGTACTATAAATATAAATATTTGAATAAATATTGCGAATTTCATATTGCTAAAAGATTTATACTATTTGTTCGTAAATAATCGTCGGATCTATATTTAAGTTGAAACTGCTGCATTAGATCTCTTTTCTTACTTAAAATTATTTGGATTGGTAACTTGGATGCAACATGTAATTTATTCTTCTTTTATAAATAGTGTACAGAAGATATCAATTCAGAGAAATGGAAGGAAAGTCTAAAAGCAAAGAAAATCTACAGGAAGATAAAACGTTCGAGCCTTGACAGGCTATATAAGATGCTAAGTAATCTTCCTAGTCCTGCAGTTCTTTCTATTTTCATCAATAATTATTGGTATATGTTAGGAATGCAATTAGAATTTTTGTCCTCAAGCAAAGTATAATTTCAATTTTGTATGTAAACCAAAATATTAAATATCAAATAACCATCAAATAAAATTATATTGTATGGACTACTGTTTCTTTAAATATTTGAATATTTGGTAAATATTGTTTATTTAAATATTTTAAATTGCATGAAAAAAAAAATGATGCAAATAAATCATAGGGCATTTTAACCAAGAGACCAATATCTATTTAACTGTGATTAAATCGTCACCGTTTAACGCTCTATCTCTTTTATTAACTGTGCCTTGTTAAACTACAGAGGATTACAGAGGATGCGTTTTTTTGATAAACAAACGTTCTGACAAATACGGCAGCAAAATCAGATATGTAGATTCTTACAACAGCAGTTATATTGTATGAATTCCGTTTTTCAGAAGCTTTATTTGTGAACGACAATTCGCCAGAGTACGGATTCACTGTAGTTATAGCTGTAGGATCTCTATCTAGTTGACAGATCTGCTTTACGTAAAGCATTCCTGTCTCTTGTTCTACCTTATCGCGATTCTCTCCTCACCTTATACGCTTTGTCGAGGAAAGTAATATCGCTACATATCTCGGCTCCGGTTACAATAATTAGTTTCCGCCTAAACTGTTAGAACCGCGTAGCACGCACCCTACTCTCGTTTATTAAACATTCAGGCCATCTGATCGCATGCGACGAGTTTTATGTTAATCCCGACCAATTACAATATCTTTCTCTCGTTTACAAGGGACGACGAGACTGGCAGTTGCGTGCTTTCCAAAGCAAAAGCCACGATATCTGCATGATAACCTAACCTCAACCGATTTTGTTGTACTATTCTTAAGTGGACTTCGTTTGTACCATTTTCGTAACAAAAATAGAATATCTGGAACACAGCATTCCGTTATGCGATATTGTCAATTTCTAACATCTGAAACATCAGAGATAATTTTTTCCCTACAGTTGTAAATTTGTGTGAAAAATTACGAACGTAAAGGTGTTTGGCGCATGTACAGTTCTCCCCACCCCCCTCCCCCCTCCAACCATCATTTGCGTAGACATGCTAGAAAGATCCACTTTTCCACGGTGAAACTGTGTGTATTGTAATTTCATTTTGACAATGGTCCAACATCCGACTATGCATAAATTTAATATTAATATAAGCAGGTTTCATGCCAAGTATTACATATCTAACGTATAAGCACAAGCCCTGGTTTTAAATGCCTTGTAGTAAGACCGAAAAGATTATTCAGTTGGATGTCTGACTCAACATCAATATTTTACTTAGATGATAATACGTCGAGAGCATGTTGGTGGATGGAATGGGAGATGAATGAAGGCTTACTTCTGTAAAATACATAAAATACAAGTCGGAATGAATTTTGCCGCTTGGGGACAGAAAAACAGCTGACTGATACTGTCATACACCTGAATTTATAAAATTTTGAAAATCGATGTAACCTTTGAACTTTATCGTATTCTGTTTCATAGCACAAATTATTCTTCCCGAAATGTACGTTTAGTGTTATAATATATTTGACCAATGGTTCTCAAATACTAGTTTTGCAAAAGCAATGGTGGAATTGCAGCAATTCTTTCTTCTTTCATTCTTTGAATGACCTGGATTTTCGAGTAGTCTAGTGACGATTGATCCGTACAATTAATCGATTTCTTTTTATTACAGAACTGCAAGAAATTCCGCGTTGAACGCCGATGTTGCGAGTTCCAATGCCTGGATGAGGTTGGCACTGAGTATTGGTCCGGATCTGATGTGGTTATCGTCAATGGTTCACCTAAACTTGAAAAACGTAGTGTATTGTGGACGCTGAGCTTAGTGATGGTAATTGTAATATTTTAATTTCTCAATAAAGATTCCGATGGCGCCGTTAACAAAATTCGTACCTTATAAACATCGACGATTAGCTTCAGCCATCGGGAAAAGAAGTAGTGTACAATTTAGTGTGTTAACGAAGAATCATTTGTAACTGAATAATTATACCTCGAGAAGATTATGCCTGAGTAATTATATTTATTCTTACTTTCTTCTCCTTTATTTCATTTGAATAGATTTTTGTATTCAAAGAGAGAGGTATGGTTATATCAGACGGGTTAATTTGTTTTTACATATGTCAAAAGAATGAAAGGAGATGACGATGAATCGGTGACAGGTAGAAAATTGTAATCTGTTGTATTTCCATGGTACTGTAGTTGATTATATTTTGTTCAATATTATTCATATTCTATCATGTAATTTGGGAATATACATACATATACATATATGAAAATATAGTGGTATACTTATCCCCTAATCTTTGTGATTTCTATGAAACTTTTATGATTCATTGTCACTTGTATGAAGGATGGAAATATAAAAAAATTGATAAAATTATTAATAATATTTACAAAGAAAAAGTGAGCTGTTGGATATACAGGGTGGTTGGTAACTGGTAAAAAAAAGAAGTCGAAAATATACAAATTTTTCATTTGAGGCTTTGTTTTCGAGAAAATCGACTTTGAATTTTCGCTCGGTACGCGTGCACTTTATCACGTTTCGTTATAACGGATTTTATTGTAGATTGTGTTTCGATTGACGTTATGTTGATAAACCCTTCCAATATGTTGCACGCGTTGCACGCATACCGATCAAAAATTCAAAGTCGATTTTCTCGAGAATAAAGTCTGGAACGAAAAATTTTTATTCTATATTTTCGACTTCTTTTTTCGAGTAGAATCACCAATTTTCCGCTTGTACTATCAATTACCAACC
Source organism: Bombus affinis (assembly GCF_024516045.1). NCBI lineage: Eukaryota > Metazoa > Arthropoda > Insecta > Hymenoptera > Apidae > Bombus > Bombus affinis. Next base: position 22,075 of record NW_026109268.1, read on the forward strand.
AGCCTGTATGACAAAATTCTATTTTAGACACGAAACTCGCCACGAGTGGCTATTTTGTTTACGAAATTAAACGAATTTAATAAATGAAATGGCAAGGAAGGAACTACAAGTGACCGTCAAACTATTTTTATGCTTGAAAAGTAATTCGCAAAGTAATATAAAATAATACTACTGATTTGTGTCTCTTTCAGAATTTTTTCTTAATCTCTTGTTTTTTCCCTTCAAATTTATTATTTATTATTTATTCGGTGTCACGAAAACCGATTAAATATTAAATATCTTAAATATAGATTGAAATGAAAGCTTGTCAGTTCTCGTTCAGTTGTCACTTCAAAGTCGTTAGTTCAAAGGTTCTCGTACATCATAAAGCAAGGGATCAAATCTTTAACTTATTACAAATTAAATCTTTTATTGTAATTGCGAAAATTATGAAAGTACCAAGCAAAACAAGTAGGGAACATGAACTGCTCAACGAACCAAAGAACGGCTCAGTGACAAAATTAATAAAGTAAGCATCACAAATATTACAACATTACACTCTTACATCACATAATAGTTCTCTATACAAAAGATATATAGCGAATCGACTTTTCACAACGATAAGAATCAACAGAACCAATTAAGACCAGGCGAAACTCTCGTAAGACAACAATATCAGAGGGATCAAATCAGCGATTTTAATCTATGTTACAAATTATAGTTATCAAGAAAAATTGCTCTTTTCGCGAAAATTATGCTGATGACACAATCACAATGCATTTTATATGTGGTAGTCGGATGTGCTCGTGGCCATCAGGAGTATAAAGACGACGTTTTTAGAAAATGACGGCGCTGTCGGGTTTTAAAAGCTTTTATTTTTTTCTTCATCATTACAAAGATTGTGATGGAAGAACGTAATGGGGTAAAATCTGACGATTCCTTAATGAAGAATGCTTAAAGAGATTCTATAGAAAACAGTGATCGTTTCGTTGGGTAGTTCATTCGAATTTTGATCAGGATTATTGAGATAGAAGGGTCGAGAGCTTGGTGGAATATCAACTTTGACGCTTCAACGCTTCATCTCTTTTCAAGCTCACCAGTCACGAACCATGGTTCACTGAATATATCTTTTTGGAAAATCCTTTTTGGATTTTCGTACGAAAAACATGGTATGTTTGACAAGGGATTTTCTTTTGAGGCAATTTAGAGTGACAAAAAGGTCTTTCTGTTAGGTAGCTTGTCGATAAAAATGTTTTATTAATAACGTAAATGGAACGAGTAGTTACGAATTTAAATAGAATATGACCAAATGGAATATATATCTTCTCTTCGACTTTCATAAGCTGAAAGCCCCGTATCTAAATTTTATCTTAATTATTTGAAGCAAAACGTATGTTCTTTTATCTTCTTTTAGTTGTAACATTCACTATACTATGCTTTGTTTATATGCTAAAGCACATATTTTATGATTTAAGGAATAAATTAGATATGGGGGGACTATATTGTTAGATTGTTAAATGTGACTAAATGGAACTCATAGTTTATTAAAAACTACGGGATAAATACGTATAAATGTTGTAGTCGTTGTAATCTATTATTGTGCTATTATAGGTATACGTGTGTACTATAGAGGGACCACCCTATTAGATACTGACAGCTTTCTTCTAACATAATCTTTCCATAGAATCTTATAATCTTTTTCCTCTCATTGTCTCCGAATAAGAAGTGTGTAATAAATGTTCGAATTTCGGTGTGTTGAGAAAGCTGCTCGGTTAAGTTTCTGACTACAAAAATGGTCTTTTTCTATCAGAAAGAACGAAAATAAATGTTCGGCAACGAGTTTTTTTTTTTTTTTTTTTTTTTTTAAGATTTTTATTTTTACGTATCAAGTATAGGGAAGAAGTAGTGATCTCTCTTTTATGGATGAAATCATGTTAGGCGAACGTAGTAAATGGCTTCTGCAGTATCACGGAACTATTCGTATTACTCGATTAACTGAGTTCCCCTGAGTCAGTGGTTCTCAATTCTTGAAGCGTTTATTTATCGATTAGGGAATAGTTCTAAATCTTTTTCGACTTTCTCCAAAGCAATCTCAAATTGAATATTTAAGACAGCATTTAATGAATTCAAATTGAAACACCTTATTTTATTACGTAAAATTAAAATAACATACTACAAGGAATGTCAGTAATTTGGTATTTCTCTATGCCAATTTCCTTAAAATTTGTATCAAATTTAAATGTACCTTTTGTTACTAATCTAAAAATGATTACTGTTTCCAATAATAAAAGAAATAATACCTTAAAAATCGCTTAAGAAGTACGCAAAATACTTTGAAGGTAACCGAGCCAAAAAAAAAAAAAAAAAAAAAATAAAAATAAAAAATAAATAAAAATAAAAAAGAAATAAATAAATTTAATAGTAAACACGTAGGTGAAACACTTGCTGAAATTTGCATCACTCGACACGAGCGAACCGTTCGGAAGGAAAACGCGTTCAGCCCCCAAGGCTGTGGAATTGGCATCACTTAATTAACTCCGTTTGAATCTATCTTGAATTAATTCTCGTTTAACGACCTGTGCGTATTCAACATCATATCATTTCCGACCATATCGTTCCCAGAAGATGAAACAGCACGGTAAAACAGATGTGAATACCTATCACGAGCGAAACAGAAATGCGAAGATCCTTTGGAACGATAATAATAAAATTGCATGCATAGGAACCATGGATGGAACGCAAGGCAAAGGTGTAGATGGTATTATAAGCTTTGAAACGAGCGTATAGGACGAGAGAAATTGATCAAAAAATTGAGTTGAGCCCTTTGAAGTTAGGAACAACATACTTTGATGTTTTGTTTAAAGGAGAGATATTGAGCTGTGCAAAAATTGTATAGGTTCTCTGAAGGTAAATAAGATTTTGTTGCTGAGTAAATAAACGAGATTTCAAGTTTCTCTTGAATATTGGAAATTTAAAGGTTTTGATGGTATTTTATCGTTATATTACTTCTAAATTTTAAAGGACCAAATCACATTGCTGAAATTTTTAAAGTCTTTCTATATCTTTGAGGAAGTAAGATAAGGTTGATAGATGGTCGTTGTTGGTACTTAACCGAGTATGATCATATAGTCGATTAAATGAAATTTCTATTCTTTCAGATATATATCATCAAATATATATTATATATCAATGTTAATTGTTATCTGTGTTGGCGTAGTGAATAAACACATTGATGTTCGGTGTTTCGATTATCAGAATTATAATCGATGTTAAATGTATAGAGTGTCAAAAAATTATTTGTTATAGCTGTGGAAGATGGAGATCTGTTAGAGAAAATGGATCATGAAATTGATCTTGAGTATAATTTTCGGACAAAATTTTTTATTGCATCGTAAAGTACTCATCACGAGAAACGAAAGTTTCAGAAAACCCCTGGATCGTAAATGATTCGTTCTTTTGAAAAAAGCTGTTTAAAATTTCTTATATTAATCCTTATACTAATTGTGTATAGTAATTATATTTAGTATATTATGTTATAAATAATGGTTAATATAAGTATCAAAACAAATAGACAACAATTAATTAGATAACATCGTAATAACATAATATAATATAATGGGTGTAATCATATACAGTAAAACTTAGAAAATGTGCTCTGCATGAATTCGGTGAAAATTATCCTTTGTTCCGTGGTATATATAGGCAAAAACGAATGGTAGACCGCAGCATAATAGTTTCCAACCATCCACAATTGTTCTAATTCCTCACTCGACGTCTTTCATGTTCATTCATGTAGGAAAAAGTATGTTATCGTTTAATAATAAGCTTTTAAGCGTTTAATAACATCTCGTCGAGTAGAAATTCCACACGAAGCAGTGAGAAAAATAATATTTGAAGAAGATCTATGTTCTCAGGTTCGTCGTGTGCCAGAACTTTGTAGGATAGATTGTATCATGCGATGAAAATTTTATACTTATAAGTTGAGAAAATTGGAACGAAAATTCACGTTGTCTCAAAGATATCTTGTTTTTGGATAGAAATAGTTACTTTACTAACAACATTCTCAATATTAAGGATATCGCCATCTTAGATTTAATCAAAGCCGCTGGAATACGCCAGATATTTCATATCTGACTTAACATGTACAGTGACGAGCGAAAAAAGTAAGCACATAAATGTAAAAGACTAATTTTTCAAGTGATCGGTAAAGATTAGGTAACAGTAACTACAAGTTATTATTAACGAAATGTAATAGTTAATTTTCATTAACATTAATAATGTACAAAACATTTTACAAAAATGGATATCTCAAACCATGTTTACAGTTTTGCACATTAATTATACTCGTCGAATCAAGGTTTCAACATAGTATTTCGTTCACTAGTACTACTTCACGTTTATTATATCCAATAGAATTAACTACTATTTAGGTAAATTATTTTTTGGAATGGTCAAATAATGCTCTTTTCTCATTATACCTTCGACATTCGCTTTTTACATAAAATCAACGGGCTGTGTTTACACTTTTGTCAACTTTTGCTTGTCACTGCATATCAAGGAAGATTGAAATATAAAGTAATTCGCACAAAATAGTAGATATTAGTATTGATGTTATTGTATTCCATATTTGACCTTAAAACATGAATCAAATATGAAAAATCAGTCTAAGTATTAATGAAATTTCAAACATTTTTTCTAAAAGAACGGAACTTTCCTTTCTCATGAGCACTATATGATGCAATAGAAAAACAATTTGACACTGAAAATTGTGGTCAAGATCAATTTTGCGCTACACTTATTTAACCAATTTTCATCAAATCGAAGGTGTAGAATGGCTTGAAAAAGAAACCGCGATAAATACTTTTTTGACACTTTGTACAAAGGTGTATATCAATGTGTATATCGATACACATACTCTGTATGTGTATATCCGTGGAATATATATCCGTTTTTCGAAGCAAAATGTTATCTACCTGTTCAAAAGAGCAAAGCAAAAACACTACATAGAGGGTTTGTTACTGTTGACACTCTGTATTTCCGTGCGCAAAGTATCCAACCAGATATCCAGGAACAGCTTTCAGGGAACGAGATTGAATGTTGATTGAACATACCTATTTGATCGAATATATTTAATATGGCAATGTTACGTATAACAATATACGTATGGAATTTTAAATGTCATGAGGGTTGCAGCGGACTCGATTTTAATTACATTAAACATTTTGCTCATTGATGACCTTACCTTAATTTTTTTCTCCTTCCTCACTTTCTTCTCCTATGCGAGTGACACAGCAAGATTGATAGTAACAAGCGATTTCATTAAAACACAATCTTCTTTTCCATTTGATGAACACGATACGAGACGAGGGAATGATTTAGGAACACGACTTTCGAGCGGTTTCAACAACTATTAAGTTTCATTTATAGCAACGAACACTGCCAAAGACGCAATCAAGAAGCTTCGCGTAGGTGCCGTAGATGACGTAGATGAAAAAAGGTAGATCAAACGTAGTTGTAGTAGACTTTCATGGTTAATTTTATCGAATGCTTTCTCTATGTCTATAAAGAGGGCTGTGCAGTATTCCTTGTTTTCTAGTGCTACTATTATTTCGTTTATAAGCCTGTGCATTTGCTCTATCGTGGAGTGCTTGTTTCTGAAACCAAATTGGTGATCCGGTATTAGTTTTTTTGTCTCTATTATTGTTTTTATCCGGCAATATATTATTTTTTCCAGTATTTTGGAAAATACTGGAAGCAGAGATATTGGTCTGTAAGATGCAGTTTGGTGCGGGTCTTTGCCTGGTTTATGTAACATTTTGATCTGTGCTAATTTCCATGGTTTGGGGAAGTATTGAATTCTTAGAATTGCATTGAATATTATTGTCATTAGTCTTATTGCTTTTGGCGGAAGGTTTTTCAAGATTTTACCATTGATTAGGTCGATACCTGGCGCTTTGTTGTTTTTTGTTTTATCAATTATGTTTCTAATTTCTTGTGCTGATGTTTTAGGTATGGTGTATTCCTTGTCGGTTGTGGTAATAGTGGATTGTGGATCCTCCTCCGTATGACTTTTGAGGTTGCTGTTGTTGATAATGTGTGGTGCGAATGTGTTGCAGAGGTGGTTGGAGAATTCTTCGGCTTGTTCTTCGTTGCTTCTTGCCCATGTGTTATCTGCTTTTCTGATTGCCGGGACGGGTATTATTGGCTTCCTTATTTTTTTCGTGGCTTTTCATAGTGAATAGTTGGTGTTCTCGTGTGTGGAGAGTGTCCCTATGAACTTTGCGAATTCGTTATCGTTGTGCTTCTTTATTTTGTTTTTTATTTCCTTTGCAAGTTTGTTTAAGTGTTTTTTGTTTTCTCGGGTTCTGTATTTTTGCCATTTTGCTTTTGCTATTCTTTTTTCTCTGATTTTGTCGAGTATTTCTTGCGGGATTGTTATTGTTTGTCTGCTGGTTGTTTCGGGTGTAGTTGTTGTCCTTGCTGCTTCTTGAATAGTTGCTGTCAGTGTTGCTACTGCCTGTTCTATGTGTTCAGGAGTTTTCAACGGGATATTGCAGTTTATTTTGCTTTCTATTATTTCTTTGAAAGTTTGCCATTTGGTGGTTTTATTGCATAGTGTTTCTGGTTTGCTATAGTGTATTGGTTTGTTTCTGTATTCAATTATTATGGGTGTATGATCGGAGCTGAGCTCGAGGTTGGGTGTTATTTTTAGTTTATTTGTGTTTAGTCCCCTTGTAACTGCAAAGTCCAGAAGATCTGGTTTTTTGTTCAGGTCAGTCGGCCAATGTGTCGGTGTCCCTGTGGATAATATATTGAGGTTATTATTTCTAATGTATTTTTCCAGTGTTCTGCCTCGAGGTGTAATGTTTCTTGACCCCCATAGCGTGTGCTTGGAGTTGTAGTCTCCCGCTGCGATGTACTTGTCCCCTAGGTCCTGCAAGTATTCTTCCCACATTTGTGTTGTTATTTTGTGTCGCGGAGGCACATATACTGCTGACAACTGGAAGTAGTTGCTGCTAGTTTGAACTGTAACAGTGGTTGCTTGTAAATATTCTTTGTTAACTTGGCTGTGTAGATAATGTTTGATATCGTTTCTGATTATCACTGCTATCCCTCCGTGAGCTTTTCCTGAGGGGTGTTTGGTATCATATATGGTGTAGTATGGTATTTTCAAGTAGCTTTTTGTAGTGAAGTGTGTTTCTGAGACAAGTAGTATGTCTATATTGTTACTGTATATGAATGTTTTAATTTCAAGGGCCCGTTGTTGTAGGCCGTTTGAGTTCCAGGCTGCTATTTTTAGAGTGTCCGTTTTTATTTTTTGCTTAGCACGTTTGTAATTAGTTGTAGCATGACTGTGATTTGTTGGGTTTGCTGTCTGAGTACTGCGTTTTGTTCGCTTATCATTCTGGTTAGCATTTCGGTGTTCTTTATGGATTGTTTGAGCAGTTCTTTGATTTCTGCAGTGTCATTGTTACTATTGCTGTGGTATTGGTTGTGTGTATGTGTTGATTGGCTGGTTACTTGAGCGTAGCTTAGACCACCAATGGTGTTGGTGCTGTTAGGTTTGGTGTTTGTTGCTTGCTTTGTATTTGGTATTATTTCAGGTTTTATGCTGTCCTGTTGGGCTTGTGTGTTAGTGATTGTCCTGCTTCGTAGGGGCGGGAACAGTTTGCGTTGTAGTTGTTTCCTAGCTTCGCAACCTTTGTAACTGGCTGGGTGTTTTCCGTTGCAGTTGTAGCATTTCACCTCCTCTATATTTCCCGTGGATGGACAGTGTATCGTAAGATGATTTTTTGCGCATTTAACGCATGCCGGGGTTCTATTGCAATAGTTTTTAGTGTGTCCATATTGTTGGCACCTTATGCATTGTGGGATTTCTTTTTTATGTCTAGGTGGCTCCACTTTTACTATTGTGTTTAGTAATTTTTCTATATCGTATATTTCTTTGTTGTTGTTTTTAGGTTCTAGTTCAACTAGGAATAGCGGTAACGGTTGTTTGGTATCGTATTTGTTGATGTTATTAATTGACCTTACCTGGTGTCCGATTTTTGCCAGTTCTTCACTTATTTTTCCGGTATTTGTTTTTGGGTGTAGTCCCCTGATTACTGCTTTGTAGCTATTGTCGGTTTTGAGTTGAAAAGTGTGATATGCTGCGTTTTTTTCCTTTAGTGATCTTGTAATTTTTCTGAATATTTCTGGGGTGTTGGTTTGCACTTTCACCTGGTCTATTTTTATCTGTTTGATGATATAGTTGTCTTTCCCTGCGGTGTTGTTTAGTAGTTCGATGAGGGGGTCAATTATTTTCGCGTCTATGTATATCGGTGGTGGTTTGGGAATACGGTTTGTCGGACTTTCCGTTGGGTCCGTTGCTGCCTCTTCTGGCAGTGCGCTGAATGGATTGTGTAACTTGATGTCTTGTAGCCATTGTTTTTTTTCATATGTATCAATTTTCCTCGCGCTTGCGAGCGGGGTTACCTTCCGTTTTTTGCTGGAGGTTGCCACCGTCCAGCTTTCTTCCTGGTGTATTGGTATGTTTTGCTCCCCGTCGGATTATGTTGTTTCCATAATATCATCATTTTTCTCTACATATGTAGAGTCTGTAGCTTTATTTATGAAAAATGTTTCACCGGAGTTAATTATTTTTATTGGTGGAATCTGCATGATTCCACGTTTTGTCTATTTTTGGCGTTAACTTTGTCCCTTTCTCTTCCCTCTTGCCGCACTTTCACTGGAGCACTGTTTCGCACGTCCGTTTAGGTCTCTGCACGTTTCTTGTATTCGTTTCTTGTATTTTTATGAGGAATTCAGTCTTTTTACGCCACAAGAGTCTCAACGTTTTCGTTTTCACGCCTACGTTACGCTCGTTAAACACGTTGCAACAAGACCATGAATAAGGATAACAGCTTTAATGTTTTCACATGTGTTAATTTATTATTTTAGACCTTAAATATTTTATTTATAAAATCTTTATTCAAACAAGTTACCATTGTCGCTACAATAAATCAATGAACGAAATCAGTTTAAATTTAAAATATCATTTCATAATTTCTCGTCACTTGTATCTAAAAACAACAAGAAAACGGTGTATCCACATCGTGCGTAGACGGGAAATTAAAACAGTGGAGCTTAATTGAAACACTGATCATATTCCGCGATTGTAAAACAATAATAGAAAATCGTGTTTCTTTCGAAGGGTATGAAATTGTCAGGAGATTATGCCATAAATGAAATTGGAAACTGGCTGGTCAAAGGGATTAAACTCAATTAAACTGAACTGTGTTATATTGTACAAAGGCTAGAGAACTGCTACCAAATATCTGCTAGTTTAAAGGTGTCCATTATAATTATAAATTATAATTATATTTCAAATTCAATCTCCTAGTAATAAGTAAATTAATATTTTACCTAAAATCTGTGATATAGATAACAAAAATAAATTCTTTACATTATTCGTTAGTTTGCAATATAATTTGAATATTATCTTTATTTTCTGGTGTCTTTGTTATTCTTAAAAGATAAACTGCTTATTTACAAATGTAACACTGCATATGCTATTGATAAATCATTTTATATTTAATTCTGCAACCTTCAGTCATTGTTAAAACTTGTTGTTGACAATACTGTCGGTTAATAGAAATTTCTAAAATCCCCTTGTTTCTACTCGATTAAAGGGTATATTGCAGAAACTATGTTAGCTACAGTGTTAGCTACAAATCACCTTTGTCACTCCATTAAACTTATACACAATAGTATTGTTTCTTGTTTTCATTTAAAATAAAATATGTTATTGTAGGAATGAAGCAGAATGTTCAAATAATTGAAACAACTTTTTGTCCTATAATTAGTGGCTTTCATTATAAAAATTAAAAAAATTTTAATCAACGATATTTGGAAGTTTCGATCTAAAATGACCAGGAATTGAAATAGAAAATATTTTGATGCCAATAAATACGTATTCTTCACACATGAAACAAATATGAAAACAAAAATCGATGTATATGAATGAATTTTGAAATGGGGAGGAATTATATGATTATACCCATTCTCTGTTGCGTTTAATTGTTTCAATTGATGTCTCATGAGAATTTTCATCGAATTTTTTAGAGATCCTGGCTGTAAGGTCTTTTTAAAATTATAAGAACAGATTCAAATTATAACATTTGAAAACTTGTGGTTACAAAACTTACTTGTTTCTCATAATTATTTAAATGAATCTATTCGGCATTTTGAGTGACCGTCCCTTTATGGCTCGGACGGTACCTCTCCTTCCTTTGGTAAATTCCGAATTATCTTTTTTTTTTTTTTTTTTTTTATTTATTTATTTAAATTCACTATTTGTCCAATTTGGACATTTGGTGGAATTTTTTAGCGGTTACATTAGCATGTTGGTGGCTACCCCCAGCGGGGTACCATCCTCGTGTTTGTTAGGTTATGTCCTTTATAAGGTCTGCTGGGTGCTTCCTTTTTAGTCTTCTGTCCATATTTGTGATTTTGTATGTTTCCGCAGCTAGCCGGTTTATGTGTGTTGCTATTCTTGATTTGTATTTCTCGGAGTATCTGCTGATTTCTTCCTTGACCGTTGGCATTCCCAGGTCCCTTCGTATATCTTCGTTTCTGACGTACCAAGGTCCGTTTACTATTGTTCTGAGTATTTTAGCCTGTATTACCTCTATTTTGTTTATATGGCTCATTGCTGCCGTCCCCCATAGTGGTATTCCGTACGTCCAGATTGGTTTTATGATCGTTTTATATATTTTTACTTTATTTTCTGTGCTTAGTTTGGATTTTCGGCTTGTTAGCCAATACATTTGTCTCCTTGTTTTCTGTATTTTTTCTACTATTGATTTGATGTGTAGTTTCCAGGTAAGTTTTTGATCTAAGTGGAGTCCTAGGTATTTGACATGCTTTGTTTGCGTTATATGCGTACCGTTCAATAGGATGTTTGGTGGTATCTTTTTCCGTAGCGTGAATGTAATATGGTTGCATTTATTGGGGTTTGCTTTTAATTGTTTTTCTTGTAGCCAATTTTCTATTTTTACGATATGTTCTTGTAGTATTTTGACTGCCGTTTCTGGGTTAGTATGCCTGGCTAGTATAGCTGTGTCGTCCGCGAATGTCAATACTGTGCTGTTGGTAGTTGTTGGTATGTTCGCCGTGTATAATGTGTATAGTATTGGGCCTAGGACGCTTCCTTGTGGTACCCCGGCCTTGATGTCTTTAACTTGAGAATGTGTGTCCTTGATTTTTATTACGAAGGTTCTGCTGCTTAGGTAGGATTTTATTAAATGGTGTATTTGCTCCGGGAATTGTTTCCTAATTGTTTGTAGTAGACTTTCATGGTTAATTTTATCGAATGCTTTCTCTATGTCTATAAAGAGGGCTGTGCAGTATTCCTTGTTTTCTAGTGCTACTATTATTTCGTTTATAAGCCTGTGCATTTGCTCTATCGTGGAGTGTTTGTTTCTGAAACCAAATTGGTGATCCGGTATTAGTTTTTTTGTCTCTATTATTGGTTTTATGCGGTCGTATATTATCTTTTCCAGTATTTTGGAAAATACTGGGAGCAGTGATATTGGTCTGTAGGATGCAGTTTGGTGCGGGTCTTTGCCTGGTTTATGTAACATTTTGATTTGTGCTAATTTCCATGGTTTGGGGAAGTATTGAATTCTTAGAATTGCATTGAATATTATTGTAATTAGTCTTATTGCTTTTGGCGGGAGGTTTTTCAAGATTTTACCATTGATTAGGTCGATTCCTGGCGCTTTGTTGTTTTTTGTTTTATCAATTATGTTTCTAATTTCTTGTGCCGATGTTTTAGGTATGGTGTATTCCTTGTCGGCTGTGGTAGTAGTGGTTTGTGGATCCTCCTCCGTATGACTTTTGAGGTTGCTGTTGTTGATAATGTGTGGTGTGAATGTGTTGCAGAGGTGGTTGGAGAATTCTTCAGCTTGTTCTTCGTTGCTTCTTGCCCATGTGTTATCTGCTTTTCTGATTGCCGGGACGGGTATTATTGGCTTCCTTATTTTTTTCGTGGCTTTCCATAGTGAGTAGTTGGTGTTCTCGTGTGTGGAGAGTGTCCCTATGAACTTTGCGAATTCGTTATCGTTGTGCTCCTTTATTTTATTTTTTATTTCCTTTGCAAGTTTGTTTAAGTGTTTTTTGTTTTCTCGGGTTCTGTATTTTTGCCATTTTGCTTTTGCTTTTCTTTTTTCTTTGATTTTGTCGAGTATTTCTTGCGGGATTGTTATTGTTTGTCTGCTGGTTGGTTCGGGAGTAGTGGTTGTCCTTGCTGCTTCCTGAATAGTTGCTGTCAATGTTGCTACTGCCTGTTCTATGTGTTCAGGAGTTTTTAACGGGATGTTGCAGTTTATTTTGCTTTCTATTATTTCTTTGAAAGTTTGCCATTTGGTGGTTTTGTTGCATAGTGTTTCTGGTTTGCTATAGTGAATTGGTTTGTTTCTGTATTCAATTATTATGGGTGTATGATCGGAGCTGAGCTCGAGGTTGGGTGTTATTTTTAGTTTATTTGTGTTTAGTCCCCTTGTAACTGCAAAGTCCAGAAGATCTGGTTTTTTGTTCAGGTCAGTCGGCCAATGTGTCGGTGTTCCTGTGGATAATATATTGAGGTTATTATTTCTTATGTATTTTTCCAGTGTTCTACCTCGAGGTGTAATGTTTCTTGACCCCCAAAGCGTGTGCTTTGAGTTGTAGTCTCCCGCTGCGATGTACTTGTCCCCTAGGTCCTGGAAGTATTCTTCCCACATTTGTGTTGTTATTTTGTGTCGCGGAGGCACATATACTGCTGACAACTGGAAGTAGTTGCTGCTAGTTTGAACTGTGACAGTGGTTGCTTGTAAATATTCTTTGTTAACTTGGCTGTGTAGATAATGTTTGATATCGTTTCTGACTATCACTGCTGTCCCTCCGTGAGCTTTTCCTGAGGGGTGTTTGGTATCATATATGGTGTAGTATGGTATTTTCAAGTAGCTTTTTGTAGTGAAGTGTGTTTCTGAGACAAGTAGTATGTCTATATTGTTATTGTATATGAATGTTTTAATTTCGAGGGCTCGTTGTTGCAGGCCATTTGAGTTCCAGGCTGCTATTTTTAGAGTGTCCGTTTTTATTTTTTGCTTAGCACGTTTGTAATTAGTTGTAGCATGACTGTGATTTGTTGAGTTTGCTGTTTTAATACTGCATTTTGTTCGCTTATCATTCTGGTTAGCATTTCGGTGTTCTTTATGGATTGTTTGAGTAGTTCTTTGATTTCTGCAGTGTCATTGTTACTATTGCTGTGGTATTGGTTGTGTGTATGTGTTGATTGGCTGGTTACTTGAGCGTAGCTTAGACCACCAATGGTGTTGGTGCTGTTAGGTTTGGTGTTTGTTGCTTGCTTTGTATTTGGTATTATTTCAGGTTTTATGCTGTCCTGTTGGGCTTGTGTGTTAGTGATTGTCCTGCTTCGTAGGGGCGGGAACAGTTTGCGTTGTAGTTGTTTCCTAGCTTCGCAACCTTTGTAACTGGCTGGGTGTTTTCCGTTGCAGTTGTAGCATTTCACCTCCTCTATATTTCCCGTGGATGGACAGTGTATCGTAAGATGATTTTTTGCGCATTTAACGCATGCCGGGGTTCTATTGCAATAGTTTTTAGTGTGTCCATATTGTTGGCACCTTATGCATTGTGGGATTTCTTTTTTATGTCTAGGTGGCTCCACTTTTACTATTGTGTTTAGTAATTTTTCTATATCGTATATTTCTTTGTTGTTGTTTTTAGGTTCTAGTTCAACTAGGAATAGCGGTAACGGTTGTTTGGTATCGTATTTGTTGATGTTATTAATTGACCTTACCTGGTGTCCGATTTTTGCCAGTTCTTCACTTATTTTTCCGGTATTTGTTTTTGGGTGTAGTCCCCTGATTACTGCTTTGTAGCTATTGTCGGTTTTGAGTTGAAAAGTGTGATATGCTGCGTTTTTTTCCTTTAGTGATCTTGTAATTTTTCTGAATATTTCTGGGGTGTTGGTTTGCACTTTCACCTGGTCTATTTTTATCTGTTTGATGATATAGTTGTCTTTCCCTGCGGTGTTGTTTAGTAGTTCGATGAGGGGGTCAATTATTTTCGCGTCTATGTATATCGGTGGTGGTTTGGGAATACGGTTTGTCGGACTTTCCGTTGGGTCCGTTGCTGCCTCTTCTGGCAGTGCGCTGAATGGATTGTGTAAAGGCTATATAAAATAAATTGTGTACAGGCTATATATCACGTAATTATTCACGACGATCGTAACGTTTAAGTCCAATTCGAGCTTAAAATCCCACGTGAGCTATACTACCACAATAGCCTGAATTTCTATTTGTTCGTTTACTGCCTGTTCGTACTGCCTGTTCATCCGTTGTAAATTACAGCAAAATCTTCTAATGTGTTCCAGAATATGTCTTCATGGAATTTTAATAATTTATTAAATCTATAGATAACAAATGTAAAACTTATTAATTTATAATTAATATAAAATAAGAGAGCACGAAACTTCCTATTTTATGGACATATTAAATATTTGTAAAAAATTCTCTATCATTAGTATCACTTTAATTACTTTAAAGGATATAATCCCATAAAGCCGTGACCCCTGAAAGAATCGATGTTCACGCGTGACAAATTGGCGTCGTATGAAAGTTCCGGTATGAACGTTACTAGAGCTGATACCAGCTAGGGGCACAGGTATATGTTCTGGGTCCATTATATATTTATAAAGGGCTGCCGATTCAACGAGTGGTCCGGGTAAATTTAAATTGTAAATAGACAGAGATTTCAAGTAAAAGCCTGGATAAGAGCGGATATGGTATGAGAGTCTGTTGTGGAAAGAGGAACAGGCTGCTTTTATTTGTAAAGTTTGAATTTCCTCTATATCGAAGGTGTTTAAGCCGCAAGTGTGTTTCATGTTAATCGTTCATGTTAATTCATTCGAGACCGAGATTTTATTGAAATACGATTCCTGGGTGTCAGTACGATCTGAATGTTTTGTTAGAATGATACTGTGCTTTTCTCTCTCTGGAATATCCTTTTCATATTTTAATTTTAAATCGATGACAATCTTAAATTTTGTACCTCATGTTTTTAAAATATAAAATTATATACTATGTTATGCTATAATGTATTATGTACAGTTATATATATTATGCCTACTGATTGATATGAATTTCTTTCGGTCTCGAATGCGTTAAAACGGAGCGCAAAGAAGTCGAAATTACTTATTGTAATTGGTAAAACATCGTGAAAGGCAAACAGATACAAGAAAGAAGTTAAACTATAAATTATATTTGCGACATTGTTCTGTTTTTGCTTTCATTAAGCCTTTCATCAAGACAGCCGATCTATAAATATTAATCGACCGATTTCTCTAAGCTTGTAACTTCAAATTAATGTTTATATATATAAAGAGTTACGTATTAATCTATCTAAATATTTAAAAAGATGTTTAATGTTATAAATGATGGATATTAAAGATGTTCAAAAGAATGTAGTCTTCGCGTGTTCTTTATCATATCCCTGATCAAAGACATTCCAATATTATTACAATATCCAATTACATATTGATACACAAGATATACAGATTATTATTTATCACATTTTGGTTTTCTTAATTGAGTTATTCATTTAGTATCATTAAATGATAAGTAATTAGTAATAATTCATAAAAAAAAAAACGGTATTGTAGTAGAAATATTATAAGAAAACATTTTCTGTTTCAGTGTAGAGTTACTCCTTCTTATAGACAGTGTCGTACAAATCCGTACGTCTTTGAGAAAATGTAGGTATCTGAGCCCTTACTTCCTCAACAACTTTCAAATCTGAGAGAAAAGAAAAACATACGAAGTAATAAGTAATGCTTGCTAATAAATTCAGCAAATACAGAGGGAGCCGGCAAAATCGATAAACCAACGTTTAATGTTAAGCTGGAAATTACCGATATCGGTGACCACGATATTTTCCTGAGTTTCCAAATCATAAAGGATTTTCCCCCAGGGATTTGTCAACTGTGTATGTCCCCATGCGACATAACTTGCTGAAGGAACACGAGCCGGTGATATACAGGCGACGTATAATTGATTGTCATTCGCTCTGGAACGCTGAAGTAATGACCAGTGCAGTGGTCCAGTGGTCATATTGAATGCCGCCGGATATATCAGCATTTGGCAACCTAACACAGAGAAACGGGAAATATGAGACCACTGAATTTTAGTTAACTTTGTAGGTGCACAGTCCACATTCCATAATTTATGAATATGCGAGAACAGTCCTCTTGTCGTGCTTCTAATTCTTTTATTTATTTCATTTTCAGCGAATATACTGGTTTTTTTAATTAAGCTCCTTTTTATACAGAGTTACAGATTATATTGATTATATTTTATATAGAATATATTTAAGAAAGATAGTTACTTTCCTGCTAGTTAAGTATTGTTCGATTAAGCTACTGTACCTTTGTTCCGATAAATGCGTGCCATTTCCTCGAATCTGATATCATAGCAAATGCCAATACCTATTTTCCAGCCCTTCACATCAAACATTGTTAGGGAATTACCAGGACTGAGTGAATCACTCTCTCGGAAAGTAATCTTGTTGGGAATGTCGATGTCGAATAGATGTACCTAATAACATAAAAATATAGTTGCTAACTCTATTGCTGTAACTTTTGTAATTTAACATCAATGTTACGAACTTTTAAACTTTAATTGTTTTTTATTTAATAACTGACAGCGTTTTTATCACTTTCTTTTATTAAAAAGTTTTATCATTTAATAATATTTGAGAAGGAATATTTTTTAAGAAAAAATAAGTTTTTTCCTATGTGAAAAATTTATATTACACGACAAATATATTGTACAAAAACTTATATATTATATTACGACAAAAATGTATGTTTCTCGTATCAAAAAGTATTTTATAAACCTATAACATATTTTGTAAATTATAGAATTGGTTATAGTACACGTATGTACATATGTATATTCCTAAATTATTCCTAGATAGAGTCACTTTCTCCACCCCAATATTTTCAATTTCAAAGCCACATGGACGTATATTATTTACCTTCCGGTGTTTTGCTATCAAAGTTCCATCGGGACCCCAAATAGTACAGGTATTGTACAATTTATCGCCCTCTATTTCAGGTATCGTACCACCAACTACATAAATGCTGTTTTCCTTAGCTGCCTTCGATAAAGCAACGCTCGTTTCACCATCAGGAATACTCTCGGCGTATTTTGGAAAGTATTCTGCATTGCAATATTTCAATTAATGAAAAATAACTGTCCTTTGTTCCAACCATAAATTAGGTTGAAATGTTTGTCAATTTTTTATTTTTTAAATTATTAAAATAACTAAATTTTATATTTCGATTTACTTAAATATATAATTACTTAGATAATAGTACATATAATAAATTGTTTCTACAGGTTCAAGATGAAAAATGAATATTTAGAAATGTTCAATTACAATCATGCTATTTGGGTTAGTACCAGTGACTTGTTACTTAACGACTTTGCTAGTACTTTTTCAAACATAAAGTTAGATTTTAACTAACTTTAATTTTTAACTACTATAGGTGGAATTATAAATACAAAATAATTGATAATACTAGTTTATAAGTACCTAATTATTAGTATCTTAAAAAATATATTTATACAAAAATCACGATAATCATAAAACTGGGGAAATTCTATATTCTCGAGTCAATTCACAATCTTTATGGAAGTATAAACGATAAGGTAATTTGTCTACTTTTACTTTTTTCTATATAGTTGTTATACATATAATAAATTATTAGAAAAAGAAACAAATTATTACGTATTCCATATGGTGAATTAAAGCATTCAGGAAGAGCGATAATATCAGCATTATGCTCTTTCGCGCTGGAAATGTAGGAAACTGCCCGCTCTACATTTTTGCTTTTTACTTCATTTACTTGAAGTTGTACCAAGTGCCAAGCGAAATGCTAAAATGTTGGAAAAGTTAAATACACTCGGTTATATATTTCCCATACTTTTTATCTATAAATACTTTATACATAGTGAATACTTACTCGACATCGTTCGCACTACTTGTTTAGCGATGTTCGTAAGTATCATAATGTTCTTTGAGGTCATGTATGGTACTACTCGATATCAACATTACGTAAGCAATACGCGGGGATTTTTTATAATTATTGATAAAGTTTAGGACATTAACTTTGATGTAATTGTAAACATTATTACATATTATAATTAAATGTAATTTTCAGTTAAGGGTAAGAAAAGAAATATACTGTAGTATCGTGGGCAAAAGGCCCAAGATATCGGCCGAACCGTATACAAAGTGGCGAGAGCCGTGGCGCCGTCGAGTACATCAATGTGTCGTCGGTCCTTTCAAGTGGACAGTTTTGTGGAAAGAGTCTGCGTGACCCTGGCCACGGGGTTTCGGGACACGTGTTCGATGGGACGAGAAAAGAGAAAGAGACGCTAAGGGTAGAGTTAGTTGAGACGCCAGCGAGAACGAATGCAAAAGGCGTGCAGTATGGGTTGAGAAGCGAGAGCGTGCGAGTGCAGATGCCGAAGACGAGAGTTGTAGAGTTGCTAGCGTTGTAGAGAGATCGAGTTGTTAGTTATAGAGTTGCGAGAGTGATTTGAACGGAATAAGACTTTTGTGTTTTAGTTCAAGTTGAACATTTATCGTTCTCTGTCCATTTAATCTCTGTTATTTTTATTTATCTTAATAAATAGTATTAGGAGAATTTTACAAATCTAAATCATCCTAATCCTATCCTTTTTCCGATACTACAATACTTTTGTAAAAATACACTTTATTATAAAATCTGTATAAATAAAATTGTACAATTTATCTTGAAAGTAAAATGACCGAATACGTTCCTGGAAAATATTACTGCCTACTAAATGATCGAGATCTTGATCTTTCTCGTCTTTCGTGTTTCATTCTGTCTGCATAATCTCTGGGTTTCTTATCTCTAACTTTTTCTCTTTCTTTGTCTTTCTTTTTATGTTTTTTACTTGATCTTTCAGATGAGCAATCGTGCTTCTTATGTTTCTTTGACTTCTTCAATCTTTTTAATTTATAAGAATCATTACTATTAGAGTTACTTCTTTCTCTCCGTCTCTTCTTTTCAGAATCACTATCGCTGTCATCATTAGATTCGGAGCGCCTTTTTCGCCTATCTGATTTTTTATCCCCCACTTTATCATACTTGTTCTTATTATGCATCGTACTTCCGATTTTCTTTCTTTTATTACTACTTTTGTCACCATCTTCACTGTCTTCGGGGTCAGGGGACATTGATCTTCTTCTATCCATCTTTTGCTTGATTCCCTTGGATTCCTTGTCCTTATATTCCTCATACTTTTTTGTATCTGAAATTAACCCCATAAGATACTGAAAGCTAAAACCTCTACATTTATCATATTTTATATAAAAATAGAAGGGACCTTTAAAAAATTGCATGCAACAACACACTTACAGGTACTCTTGAATTAGTTTTTCTACGCGTCTGATTATGTATTTATATGTATATGTCAATTCAAATTTATTTTCTTAAAAGTCCCTTAATGAAAAACTAACACTTCATATTAACTTTGAACTTTTGAGTTCTTATATAAATATTCTGATTTAGTCACTGGCTGTACCATAAATTCATTTACAGATATTATATTTCCACCAAGAGCTAGTTTTATTATGAGCCTTCCTGCATCATCATCGAATCCTTCTATTTGACCATAATTATTAATTTGTTTTCCAGCTATAATTTTCACAAATGTTCCTTTCTCGATTTTAACCTCTTCCTCTTCTTTTTTGGAATCTGTATTTTTCTTCTGCAACGCCACTTTGTCTGCTCCAAGACCCATACCTTTTGGTCGTAATTCTGGTATGACAGCTGCTACTAATCTGTAATAGTTAGAATAAACGATTGTGAAATAAAAAATGATGTTCTCTGTTTACTTTCCAATAAGTGATGTATTAAACACATATAGTTAATTTAATCCAGAGTAAAATTCATACTTTTCATTTCAACCAATTCCCTTTCCTGGTTGCCATCCCATTCCCCGTAACATAGCTACACCAAAAGCATCAATAGGAATTTTTTCATAATCTTCTAACGTAGACTGAAAAATACAAAACGATATTTATAATATGCAAATGTAATACATCTGTGCATTGCACATCAATATGTTGATAACGTACCTGTTCTTTGCCTCTTAATGATTCATCTTCTACTAAAGGTAAAGTTAAATCATTTGTTTTAATTTCATATTTATTCTTTGACTTAAGTTCCTCAATGATTTCTTTCGTCGCTTGCTCTTCTAAAGTAACAACTTTATTTTCACTATCTTCAACTGGCTCTTTCTTTATTGATATTATTGGCGATGTTTTTCCATTAGATAGCTTTGATTTTGCCTCGTTAACACTAGCGTCTCCTACCTTTTCCTTATCTGCCTTCGGAAGGAAAATGTCTGCATCTATTTTATTAACAATTCTATCATGCCAGGTTTTTGAACCTAGTAACGGAATAATTAGAGGTTCATCTTTTTTTTCTTCCTCACTGAAATAAAAAAATTGTTTTCAAATATATATATATTCCGCTATTGGTGATTTTTATAGGTTAGGTTGAGGTTACATGTTTCTTGATTATAAATTTTACTTTTTGAACTCACCCTATTACTTTAATACCTTTTTCATCAAGGCATTCAATGTAATCGACTTTCTTTTTTTCTTGTGGAATAGCATTTTTTAACACAGGTTTCTTAATAGATTTCAAAAAACCGAAGGAAATTTTCTTTCCTTCTTCTGCCATTTATTTGTTATTTCAACACTGACTTATAGATCAATACACATGTATATACTAGACATAAAGATCGATGTCACTTGAAACTATGTACATGAATCTAATATCTTATTATACTTTATTAATCTATTCACAATTACTTGCACATTACTAAAATTTCATTCCGACAATATATCAAGCGCCTGAATAAGTGACATTAAAGTAAACATATATCAGAGAGGAAATACGAAGAACTGACGCCTATGGTTTTCTATGTTACAGAGCTAGTGCTGCACCATACGGCCAAATGCCGAAGGTGGCTTATGTTAGTATATACCTGCCTATACGTTTCAATCAGAAAATCGATATTATGTGTTCATGTGAAAATTCACATTTCCCTAGGAGCTGTATTTTGATAGATTTAAGCTTCTAATGGAGCATTTTAAACGTATAGAGTATACTATGAAGTAGATAGTAGTGCGGATCATTTTATATTCATAGAAAATTTGAATGTATAGAAATGTACAAAATGTTCGTGATATGCAAAAATATGCAAAATATTCAAAGTAAACCAATCATCAAAAATTTTAGAAGGTGAAACAAATTTCTTTAATAACACCTAGATTAATTTTTATTTGTTAACCATCTACATTCTACTACGCTTTTCATTCTACCCTAGTTTATGCACCATAGCGCATGACAGCGCTATTATGTCCTTTACAATTTATTCAAGATCATTCTATTTTCAGATCAGACTCTCTATTTTTCTTTTTGCATCCTGCAAATTATCGTGTAGTGATGTAAAACGAAAGCTATTGCTCGTTAAAATTTGACGTAAAATTTTGTTTTCATGAAAATATACATATGTTGAATTAAATAAACTATGAATGAAATAAATAAATATTTATATATAACTTAGATTTCACAGATTATTTCGATATCGAAGTACTTCTTACGTATTAACGAAGAAGATAAAACATACTAATACAAGCATAATTCAACTGAGCGATTATGATAATGTTAATGCGCATCTCCGAACGTGCAGAGGATAAATGAGCAGATAAGTTGCTCCCATCACTTTCTCCTTTGTTTCATGCAACTGTAACTCTTAGAATGTAATGTATAAATGTATATAACTATCCTTAACCGCATTGACGAAATGATGATAGACACAATTACTTGTTTGTCAGTTGAAGATCTGTTCTTTCCTCTTACTACATATTTATGTACTCTTAACTTGTCTTTTTAGCGATACTATCGCTCGTTTGTTCTACAGTTTTCAGATTTCTATCTTTTAGCGTTCTACACACGATCGGAGCGTAAATGTGCCCGTAGTCTGCCTGTTCCTATAAGCTACGTTAAACGATCATCTTTGATTGTGTTGGTTCGTAGATCGTAGAGGAAGCCATTTACCTATCTTTCGGAACAAGAACTACAGGTAAAAACAGCGATCAATTGAGAACGGTAGTTAAGTCCGCGAGTAGAGGGGAGAGCGTGCTTTAGCGGCGACACCAGCGCACGGTTTGCAGATACGAAGCGGGGGTAAACCGGGAAGCCGTAGTTCACGAACCGTAGTAAGCGTGGTAACTCTGAGCAGTCGACGACAGTTGAAAGCCGGCCGCGCTCTGGAATTCAGGTAAATTTACCTCTTTTTCGTCTTAAATTTTCATTGACATTTCTCTGCTTATAGATTATTATACGGTTATAAATGACATATTTTTGGAGATATCGAGGAATGGTACTTTTAAGCAATTTTGATTTTCATCACTCATAAATTGAACCGAGGAAATTCCATCAATTTATTTACCGGCTGTTAAAAAGTTTTAATGAAATGGGACAAATGGTAATTAGTTGCGAAAATAAGGACAGTTGTGCCCTGAGTTACAGTGTGTGCCTTTAATTTCAATTAAATCAAAATTTTGACGGTGGATACGTATCGTTATCGTATACGTATCGTAAAATACATAGAAGAATGGCAATTATATTCTCCTTTTTATCATTTATATTCTATTATTAGAACACGTATCATTTTTCAAAATTTTCCTTGCAATCTACAATTGTTTATGTCATCTTCCTATTGATCATCGACTTTGTCATTTGCATGTCTCATTTTCCTCGTGATTCGGCATTTCAATATCAGGGAACGAATTTGTATCTTCTACATGAAATCATCTCTTTAATTTCAGATAGACGAATATGCGGCTGCTTCTGTTCCAAATATCTCCGTTGCTGTGCCTGTTGACGGAAATCGGCGCGGCTGGGATCGGTAAAGCATGGCAGATCCTGCCGTACGCGACCGATTCCTGGAATCACCCATCATGGCCACGGCTCGACTCTTCCGCGTTCGAAGTTCGCAGCGTGACCGGGGTTGGTCATCTCAATCCCTTGTTTAATTGTTCATTTTTTTAAATCTTTGTTTATTAATTCCAGGTTTTTTACATATTTTTTTTTACATGATTTTTTTCCAGAATAAACGCTGAATGCTGATTGTAGAGTGGTACAGGCAAAAGTACCGATACGCGACGGTACGACATAGCCATGCATCATTACATTTTTTTTTTTTTTTTTTTTTTAAGATTATTATTGTAACTTAAATTTAAGCCGCTGCTACGCTGTGCTTATGTGCGATATTTTAATTTATGTCCTGAATGCCTGGACGCAAAAACAGGACAGTTCGTTAGCGTAGGAGAGAACTTCTTCGTTAGACTGAACTCTGTTGATTGACTATTGAAAGCGCAAAGCGTAATAAGTTATAGTAATTCTTTTGCACGAGATTAAATAATTCAAGAGCGTTATTTTTTAGTATCGATTATTTATTTTAAACATTGAAATTTACAATAAACATTTAGAATTTCTCGATAACTAGATGCGACTGTCCTCACATAAATGTATCAGTATCTGTATCATAAATGTATCATAAATGTAATAGTATTACTTCTACTTGGTCGGAAAAATCGACAAACGCGTATATCTGTCGTTAGGCCGTGCGGAATACTTGCAAAAAACGCATATATGTGTTCTGAGTCCATACATGCGTTAATAAGATAAGAGGAAATAAAAGACAGATTACCGATAAGATACACTAACACATATGTAATACATGTATATATTACCACTCAGATTACACATATTATATATTATATTATATTATATATATTATATATATTATATTATATTATATAGGGAATATGTATACCACGTATATATGTAGAACTATATATTTCAAACTTGTTTATAGCGCGTGCGCACACATACATGCACGCACGCGAACAATTTTTCGAACGATAATTATATTAATAATTTATAACCATTTATATTTTTATATTTTTACATTTTTATATTTTTATACTTTTATACTTTTATATTTTTATATTTTTATACTTTTATATTTTTATACTTTTATATTTTTATACTTTTATATTTTTATACTTTCATATTTTTATACTTTTATATTTTTATATTTTTATATTTTTATATGATAACCATTTATATTTTTTTTAAATATGTTCTTATGGCATATATATATATATGGCAAGATATACATATATATCTTCTCTCCGAGGCGTCTGCGTACAGCTGCATCAATGTCCCTAATAATATATTTACAATAAATATTATTGTTCTGTTATATTAATAATAACGAAGGAATATTCTGAACAACACAATAATTAAGATTAAGATAATGAATAATTATGATATTAAGATATTTTCTACTTAGAAAACATTGAAATAGCGTGATATACATACCAAGGGCAATTAGTTGCAGCCAAAAGAACTACATTAGAATTTTCATTAGCAGAATACCTTTCCAGGGAGAAAATGGGCCATTAAAAAAGATAGGGTACTTAAGGGGGTACACAATGGCCTCCGTAATGGCAGATTTACATTCCTCTAGGCCTACGATGTTGTCCCAATATACATTTAATTTTTTCAGTATGATTTCCTGCGACAATACAAAGATGAAATGGCGCATAATCTCCGTATTAATTTCCAAAAGTGTTATGTAATTCATTATTTAAAGCTTTACTGAAATCCCTGCGTCATTGATATACAGTGGATTGTTTATCCAAGGTATTTGTTGGATATACAGTGGATATATACAACAATACATTTGTTGGATATTGATATACAGTGGATTGTTTATCCAAGGATAGGTATTTTATTTTTAAAAAGCTTTACAATACGTATATTAATCGAAAATAACTTACGGATAAAATGTCTTCAGCAATCTTCCACAATCCCGGATTGTCTATATAAAGCTTCTGAGCCTATTTTGATATCTTTGATTGCGTGGATTGTTCCATTAAGATGTTAAATAACTCCTCTTCTGATGAAGATTCATCGCTTTCATTGTCGAAAATTGATGTCAATGTCATTGCCAGATTAATATCATCCGTAGCATCACCCCTCATCTTCTGTTGTGCATTCCTCCCTTTCACAGACCCAGATACAGACTCACTTCTCCTTTGTTTGCTAACAGATTTGACACGTTTTACTACTTCTTTGAAGATTGAATGATATTGTAATCGATACGTTGAATACGTTGAGAAAGTTGAATAGTGTTAAATAATTTAAATTCTTACACTTTGTTCGCATTTGTCATTTCCCTCGTCTTTATTTCCTCTTCAGTTATTTCCTTGCACAATATAGGATAATTTTGGAATTTCATCTTGTAATAATTTTCATATTCTGTAAGAATAATTTCCAAATCGACGTTGTCGCAGACTCGATATTTCCGAGGTAGACGAGCTTCCCGGATTAATACATCGCTAACGTCTACATATCTAAAAAATATAATTTTTAATTCATTGAACAAATTTTATGCTATGAGTACACACTATACGATAATCATCAATTGGGACAACTGTTTTATTTCTAGGTAAGACAGACAAAAGGAATGTACTGTCTATTTATTATTATATAAATCCTCGGCGATAATTTTTTGCCTTCTGCTTTCTAATTTCTAATTTTTAAAGTTTGAATTTAAATATATTTTCATTTATAACTAGTTAATCTACGTTATCGATTGAG
The DNA here is from genome assembly GCF_024516045.1 of Bombus affinis. Classification (NCBI taxonomy): domain Eukaryota; kingdom Metazoa; phylum Arthropoda; class Insecta; order Hymenoptera; family Apidae; genus Bombus; species Bombus affinis. The sequence goes on from NW_026109268.1 coordinate 47,882, forward strand.
TTATTCAACTATAACTACTGAGTTACCGATGTCGATTTTCAAACTTTGGTTTCTTCCCCTATTTCCGCACTAATTTCTATTTCGATTGGTCACCGATATTATTCGAAAAAATTGGAACTAAGAAGATATCTAAATTGCAATATACTCACCCATTGCGTTCCAAATAATCACATATAAGGTACAATATGTTCCGATTACGTTCCGAAGTACGACTCTCCTCCTAATGAGACATTTATTTTTTTTTATTATTAACAATAATTATTAATAATATAAAGATTTTCATGCAATTTGCTGTTACATTGCGAGTTTAATAAATTTGTTACACATAATTTTGTTATCTACTATCTTGATACGTGCAAAGATAAATCTTAATGATATATAATACAGCGTAAATGGTTATAAATAATTAATTATTGACAATAATTATAAGAATTATCGAAAGAAAAAATCATAGATACTATGTGCGAGTGTAAAATATCACAAAAAATGAACAACAATTGTGAAAAACGCAATATGGCAAATCAATGACAAAACACACTCATGACTGTCATGGAAGTTCCAAAGTCTAAAATCTAGAATATTCCTTACCTGTTTTCGCAAATTATGAGATGTCTTATTTGTGGTACCTTGCAGCGATGATTCACCGTTCATTGTGATAGTTTTATATGTGATAATGATATCCTTGTATTGACTATCGTTTTTCGATAGTTACGAGAATTTTCGTTTATCACTTTGAGACAATCCGTCACTTCCTTTCTCTTATAAAGTTTCCCTTCAACTCCGTTGAAAACTGAGCATCAAACAGGAGACGAACGATTCGTTCGCACACATAAGCAGGGTGCGAATATAATGATGGAATAGTCGAGTCCTGTCTACTGTATAGTAAGATGGATGCGACATGGAAATAGAAAGAGAAGGCTGTATATAAGCATTTTCTGTCCTTGTTTAATCAGGCATGCACACTAGTGGACACTGACGGCGCTCGTTTACCGTTGTTACATATTTCTGGTACAAGTACGCGGGCATTAGAGAAGGACGGAACGGTCTCTCTCTTTATCCCTATATCGCGTTTTTAGTTCGCTCACGCGCTCTGTACTTATATCTATTACATTTCCACCATAAGCAGCGGCCGTGCAGTGACTTACAAAAGTTTCGAACTCGCGGACGTTTAATCACGTTCCCTACTCCGAAGGGGTAAGTACAAAGTTGCTCGTCTCAGTACTCTTGTTAGAAGTTTTATCATCTTTTTCATTTCGTGGCTACAAATTTTTCCAGGAAATTCTTATCGTTTTACAAGGGCTGTGCGACACAATGACGTGACGTCAGCTATCGATCATATACGCGAATTTGTTGTAAATTAATTAGCAGAATATCTGGAGTTCTTTATCGTTGCCAGCTGTAAAATATTAGAATTTTTCATTTATAATTGTTATATTTTCGACTCTTCCGTTGCCAAGACCACCTTGAAAGATTTTTGGTATGTTCCATCGCCCTTGTTAAAAGTGTGCCCATTGGTTAGCTATATTGATTTTAAAAATCAATACGTATATCAAGTTTATTATCTCACAGAAACAAAGAAATTCGTTTTATTAACGAATTTTCGATGTTTCTTCTCAATTTCCTTTAGCATCGAACGAAGAACATTATATGATCAAACGTTTCATCGTTCAGATTATATTTCGTTTAAAAAGATTGAAATTGATATTGAGATAAAATCAAAAAGTATCCGTTGTTCTCGAACATTCTAGTATTCCTTCGCCGCCCGGGAGAAAGACAGGTATGAAGAAAGAGGATATTTTTTTTATTAACTTTTTAATATTGACAAATATTTCGACAAATATTGACGCGTGCGACAAATAGTGAGAAAATCAAGTGAAATTTTGAATAATATCGTTTTAATAATTTGTGAAACGAATTAGTTTGGTTTTTTTCATTTTTATTAGTTTCCGTCAGTGCTGATTGACGCGCCACTCCAGTTTCCATTTCCGTTTCTCGAAATTTCCTACGTCCTTGGTCTTTGGGACTCTTTGCCCAGGTAACTGCATTGCTTCTGGGTACGTCTCACCGTTCGGGTCTCTCGAGCTTTCGGTGTCAGTTGTTACCGTTGAAGGAAGAGAAGCTGGTGACGGATATTATCGAATAAATCGTTTATTCTGGAAAAGTTCGAGTAAGTTCGTTCTGTTTGAATAAATCAAGACATAGATCAATTTTTATCGTATCATCGTGATTCGCCATGTCGTACGTTTGGTTTCGGGATACCATATGTTTTTAATTTGGTACTTTTAATTTGACATTTTACGCCTATAATCGTGACAGGAAGATACTTTCAGTGAATTATAAATATTTTAAATTATAAATTATAAATATTTGATATAAATTACAATCATACTACGGGGAAAAGTGAAACATGTGTTTTCTTGTGGAACATGTGATAGTAAATTATTCGAAGCATAATAATGCTTAATTAAACATCTATACGGTAACATTTACGGACGAATATTGGGGTAATATTATCGCGTCGCTTTAATCTGGCATTTAATGCTTTGATTGCGGTCTTTGAAATGGCATCGCAGATGCTGGTATAATATCACACGAAAAAGGAAGGACCAGTGGTTAATGTTGCAAGCGCACCAGTGCGTTGCAGCCATCGGGGGTGGCTTTGACGCCGGTGCCGAGGAGAGGCGCAGAACGTGTTCGATCGACCCGCGAACGCAGCCCGTGCTCATACTGTGACAGAGTTCGTTTCAGTTAGTCTCAGTCGCTGTTTGCCCGTCGACAGCGTATAGTCGCGCCGGCCAACGATTATTTTTTCTTTTTTTGTTTCTCGATAATTCTCTCGCAACACTCGTTCTATACGTACACCATCAGTTTATCGCGTGATCATTGTTCCCGCTTCTCCTACCTTGTCACGTCCTTCAAAGAAGATTTCCCTTCAGTTTTTTGTTGTTTGGGGAAAATTCATCGCTCGGACACATGGATTTATCGACACGACGGTTTATCGAGGCATCAGCGTGATGTACTTTTCAAGTTTCATATTTTCTCTATGATACTTTCTAAGGAGAATTTAGAATTCGAAAGATATCAATTTCCAGGAAATATAGGTCTTTATTTATCGATAGGTTTGAATTTAATTAACTCTCTTATAATTGGTATTTCAATTTTTTAATTCCTTAAATTCAGCTTTCTTTATGCTGTTAGACGATATAACGCGGGCATTTTATGATATATCGAATATATTCGTATATATTTTACTTTATACATTCGATAAATTTCCTTGGTTGGCCGGCCTGCAACCCACATACGGCACTTAATAAAAATTTGTTTCGTTAGAGGTCGGTGTTTGTTCATCTTCGTCATAAAAATGTCATGACGTCATATCATATCACAAGGGTTCTTCTGAAAGCTAGATATTCGATAACAAGATTAATGGTTTTCGGTAGCTTGCAATGTCAAGCTTTGAACTGGCGGGATCGCCTTGCTGTCAAATCGCCATTCAGCAGCGACCATATTCTTTAACTACGTTCAAGACGTATATCACGCTACAGAAACCATCAAAGGAGGATAATTGCAAGTTAGTTGCCTCTTAGAAACGAGACAGTTGGTTGTTACTTGTTATCCGTAGTTGGTAGTTGTTCTCCTTAGTCGCCACGTATTATAGAGACGACATTCATAGTCACCAGTTGCCTTCGCTAATAGTTTCTTGTTGTCTGTAGTTAGTTCTCGTCATCGCTATGTATTCCATCAACCACGTAAAATTTAACATATAGGATTTTATTCTTTTTTATTCTTTCTGTAGATTTAAGATTAAGATTCTTTAAGTAATATGAATTTAAGTAACTATTTTATGATACAATAAAGTGGAAAAACGATTATTTTACGTAACGTAATTTTTTAAAGAACTTTGAATTTAAAGGATTCAGATAGATATCTTAAACGTAATTAAACCCTCCATATCGTAACAAATTAAAAGAAATTGCGCAAGAAAGTACAAATACATTTAATGCATAAAACATATATTTAAAATCCAAATGTAGGCGTTGACGCGTGCGTGCTACATGTTCGAAACGTTCGTTACATCGGCGATAAAATTTGTACGAATTTGACGAAGAAGCTTAACATATGGTGTGCTTCAAGACGACAGTAAAAAGTGTTGGCGGATTTTTCGAAATTTCTTCCATTCTTAATAAAAATATATTGTATAAATATAGTAGGATTTTTCAAATTTAAATAGTTATAATGATTTGAAACTTTACAATTCGGTACGGTTCTGTTTTATCCTTTGAATATACCTGCCATTTTCATATCTCCTTTTAACTAAACTAAATATTTGGAAATCCTATAATTTGTACACTTCTATTTGTGAATAAGATCGATGAAATTAAAGCGTAACTATGCTTTCAATAATGGCTTCGATGTATTGCTCGCCATTATGGCGGATTAACGTCTCTAAGTGATCGACCTTAATCACTAAATGGCAGCCGCGATTCAGTGGTAGAGCCTTACACATGACGGACATTGCAAGCGCTTGTAAGACGTCTATTGTGAAACGTTTCCAATCGCATCGGTTACGACGACGGTGAAATCCGAATAGAAATATATATCGCGTATCGCTTCAGCCTGACATGTCTTAAAATAGAATCACAATTTTTCGTTCTTTAAAAAAAAAAAAAAAAAGAAAAAAAGTCTATAAAAATTATATGCAAATAAAATAGATAAATGGATAAATGGTTGTACAAATTTATAAAACAGATATTACAAATATACGTAAATAAATTATATATTTATAAATTGTTTGTTTAAATATCTGTTTGTTTAAATAAATAAAAGGGATATTTACGACTTACAATGAACGTAGTCCTGTTTTTAGTTTTAAACAAAGCAAAAACGGATAACAACTTTTTAAAATGTAAAACTCAACGCAACAGTGGTTTTTTTAAATTAATCAATAACGTTCAAAGTTAATTAATTTAGAGTGGTTTGTACATTTTGTATGCTCGCCGTATTTTAACGTTTGATGTGTAACGTTTGATGTAGTACTTGATGCCCGAAAAATCGAAAAGTAATTAAATTTGATCGTTTCGTCGAATTTACAAGTGTGTATATTCGTGTGAAATCCTATGTGCTTGTGTATGCTGATGTGAAAGGCGGTAATATATTTTTCTTTTTTCGATTATTGTTGTCAACTTTTGTGTGGAATAAATCAATTCCGTGAATAGAAGTGCAATAATCAATACAGCTTACTATGAAATGATAGCACAACAACAGTACATATCGCCATTGACGTCAGCTTCACAAAATTTCTCGAATATCGAGGTTGTCCATTTGGGTTAAGAATTTATTTCCAAAATGCCACAAGCACGAATATCTTATGGAAATTTCCACTGTAATTTTTAATAATCAGATTCCATATTGTATGCTACGATTCGAGGAAAATCCGCAGCTAATATTCCGCTATTATTATCTTTGCTGCCTTTGAATACCATAAATAGTCGTCCGTAAATTTTAAAAGATTTTCTGTTGCATACTTATATTGTGTATTTTAGTCTTAAGGTGCGGGTCCTGTTCAATTAATTGAAAGTGATGAAACTGTAATGGGTCACGATAGTCAAATATTAAAAATGGTCTCGTTGGCTACATTTAAAATCTTTACGAGATATATATGCATAGTACGTTGCTACTAGCAACGGGTAGCGATGAGCAATAGAGAACAGTACCTTCCTTATCTCGTCGTGATTATGTACATACCAGTAATGCACAGTACTCGTACTGAATATCTTACAACATCTACATAGATTTTCAGATTTGTTTCGAATATTACCAGCATAACCATGATAGTAGAATTCTGTTACAGTATTAATTCTATAGTGCCGTTATGCATAATACAGCCCTAAAATGTTTCTACGAATATACGAATATTTTCGTCAGCTACTATATTCCAACCATGGCTTATTATGAAAGGAAATATATAACGAAATTACTTGTTTCTTTTAGACTAAATTAGTTTAATTTGAATAATTTTAGTAATTGTGTAGGATCGAACAACAACTTATCATTAGCTTCACTCGAGACTTGATTGCACGTAGCAACGTAATTGCGTTGGAACTGAGGGTAGAAAACAATGTCAACCGTTAGACGCGTCTGTCTGGCGAATGTGTAACGCGTGAATAATAGATGGCGTGAACCCTACTTATAGCTGTCTCGGCTTATATCGTAGCATTCAACCTAGGGTATAACGATAGGGATCATTAGAAGTTCAAAGGCCGGCTGATCAGCCTCATTTTGTTCCATTTTTTAATCAAGCGATGAATCTACAAATTGTACAGATTTCGATGGTTATCACAGTTCTCTGGGAATTTTAAAGCGCGGTTCGTCGAATTTAGTCGGATTGGCTACAGACTCTTTTACGAGCAGCTTGAAACTCGATCTAGTTTCGAGAAAATGAAAAATTCGTTTTATCTCTTTGCTTCCCTGTTCCTTCCTTCCTCTTTTTTTTTTCTTTTTGCTTTTTACATTGCGTTAAGACCGGCTAAATAATATTGATTGCCATGGACGTTGGCTGGTTTAAAATCACTGACATCGACCATAACAAAAGTAAGTTTGATGATCATTTATCTGGGCCGCTGTTATTCGACTTGAGCTCTGCGCATTTGTTAATATTGTTCTAGTAGGGATGAGATATTAAAAATTTAAAATAACTTCGATTAAAATTATATTATAAAAATTATATTACATTAACGTTTAGAAGTCAATAAAGTGGAAAGAATTATAAAAGAATTATAAAAGAATAAATTATATTACAAGGAAACAATACGGCTAGGTAATTTGAAACATTCTGGCTAAAATTGCATTCTTTCAAAGTTAGGACGTACAGTATTTACAAAGTAGATTAAGTATCAAATGGGGTACTTAAGAAAATTCATGTTATCATTATTTAGTAAACATTTTCAGGTAATAGCCTTCTGCAAAAGCTGCTTTACGTTACGTTAACCTATTCATTATTAATATTAATCATATTGTTCTTATCTCCTAGGGGCATAACGATCCATTTTTATATCGTGTTAAAGCTAAATTTCTATTAGATTGTCGTAAAATTTTCTTTCGTTTTGTAAAGAAATGATAGATACACAACATTTTTTGTTTTATGTTATTTTTTATTAAATTGGAGAAAGGTGGATCGCACATAATTCAATAAAATAATATAAAGCAAAAGATATCGTACATCTATCATTTCTTAATAAAACGAAAGAAACTTTTGGAACAACCTAATATTTCTCTACAACGACACTTCTACAATGTTAAAATATTTGATAAAAATATTTGATAAAAATATGAAGAAATTCTAATATTGATTTAAACGTATCGATTTATTTACTTTTCGCTGCCAGAAATTGTTAATTATGATTTCCACTTAAAAGCGTATTTCATATTATGAGGATAAATGATCAAATTCATCTCTAATATACACATTAGAGAGTCATTTATAGCTGCAATCCTGTTTACCGCTCATATTCCTGGAACTCGATAATTCACTAGGTGATTGCTTTAACCGAGCAGAATACATCCATAAATAATTAATCGCTATTAATATTCCATCGACTTTTGAAAATCCCCGATGTGATCTATTTCACGTGATGAGAATACGTGTAAAGTGAGGTTATTGCTTGATTACCTTTAGTCGAATAAATCGAGTGATTCAAATTATAATGGGGAAGAAAGTCAAAACTATGTATATTATTTTTTTCAATTTTTATGTATCATTTGACGGAAGGAAATTTGGTAAGTAAGGTTCACCTTTTTTAATGTCAATGATTTTGAGATATGTTATTAAGCTCCAAATTCTAAGCAATCTTCTATATATATATATATATATAACATACGTATAATAGCCAAAGTTCAACTCCCAAGTATACGCAAAGCTTTTATTTTCAATTTATGCGATACCACTATGTTCCATGAATTTATTTGCTAACGGTATTGAAACAAATAACAAGCAGAGGACGAACTATCCGTGAACTGTTTTGCCAACGAGTACGCTTCCAATATTTTCTGTTTGAGAAAACACACTTGTTGCTGTTGCAACTCCAAATATTTTTACAGCCGACGCTTTTGCCATGAATCATCGGCTAATATATAAAATAGAGAAAAGCCATAGTTGATTGTAATGGAAATTTAGAAAACCTCAAACTCGATATAGAAGGGAAAAATAAAGGAAAGGAAGGGAGAGATAATTGGAAGCTTGGGGCCAGGTTTAATTCACTGAAACCGGGCTGCTTGTGTCATCACGAAACAGAATTGCCAGTACGTCATTTCTGTGCACCCGTCCTCGTAAAAACGGTTTCACTCGTTAAGAAAAAACGAATAGGCGGTGAAGAGAGAAAAAAGCAGACAGAGAGCGCTTTTAAAAAGCTGACGAAGCGTGCGTTGCCACAACGAGACACACGGTGCTATTTGTCGTTTTAAATTGCGCCGCAACTTGTTTTTGAGATCTTTGCTAGAGACATGTGAAAACACGTTGGAAGTATATTTCTTGTTTTTATGGAATTTAGCTGGAAAATGAAAAATAACGTAAAACATGTACTTACGACTTACAGAGTAATTGAATGTATACACTATAATAACCAGCGATTTAAGGCTTTAAAAGATTTTAAAAGATCGAAAGAAAAGAAAAGAAAAGAAGAAAGATAATATGTTGTGGCAGTCTAACTCGATTTAAGGAAATAGAGAGGGAGGGGGGGGGGCAAAGCTTGTTAATCTGGAAAGAATACAAGCATCAATTTCAAGCACTTATAGGGAATCAAGCGGGCTTGTTAAGGTCGTAAGTTGGACAATTATCCCGTGTTAGGTTCAATCAGCTTAGTCCTACACAAAATTGATCCAATCATGTGAAAACAAATGTATTCTGATTTTTGTCGCAGATATTTCTGGTCTACGCACTCCAGTGACCGCACAACAGATATTGAAACACCTGATTTTCACCTATTCTACAGCGACAACATTTCTTGATTTTTTACAACCATGAAGAATTCGTACTCGGAAATACTTGCAATGCTCATCTGCTTGCAGGTTATTTTCGTCACTTTCTTCCCGTTAGGGGCTGGTAAGTTGATACTGATTAATTATACCATCGAAATTCTATATAACGGCTACAAAAAATATTTGCATCATTACCCTCATTTCCTAACGAAGCGCGTTTTTTTTACCAAGTTTTATATTTCATTTCATAGTATCAAATCTCTGTAGTTACACGAAAGTATTAAATGATAGGAAACTTGATATACACGAATTTAATTAATTAATAGGTTAGTCGATATACAGCCATTATTATTTCATGTGAAATATTACAACGTCAAAAACTTAACGTTCCTGTACGTACAGTATTAATCACAAATTGTAAGAATGTTTACTGATAAGCAAAATAGATAATATGGAAAACGCAGACCTATGGAAAGAGAATTCCTGACATTAGACAGGAATACGCGATTGCACGAAATATTTTATGGTATGTCTAACATGGAGAATATATGCGGCAAAGTACGAAAAATTCATCCTGAGATATGTATACGACCTACGCGGTACGGGACGTGTTATAAATGGTTTCCGCCACTCAGCCGTATTTGAATTTGTGAACACGATCGAACAAATGACGCGACAATTATTAATTGCCGTCTCTGCCTTAGTAACGATTCGCGTTGGAACGAGGTCGAATCGTTCCGATTCCACGCGCGATTAACAAATAATTACAGTGGACATCAATTACTTGGATGACCTTCGTCATTTCAGCTTAAAACGATTAATTTGATCAAACCAACCAATTATTTCAATTAATACAATCTGCACTTTAAACTCGCACGTCTTGTGTATACACACCGGGCCAGAGAAAAGTTTTCATTCGTTCGAGTAGAACCTTCGTAGTCCTTGAGGACGCGTGTCGCTTCTCGTGCACCTAAAGTTTCGTTCAAATTAACCGATTTATTTGAATTCGAGCGAGTGAAAACCTCTTTGTCACCGTGAGTTTGTTACTTAATTCATACTCTTAGATGCCCTTTGCTTTCAATCTCTTACATCCATTCTTAATTAGTCAAGTCGTTCGACTTTTGACAAGTATTTTAAAACCATTTTACTAGCACGAACCTACTTTTTTACTTGAGATTATCCGCTATTTTTATTCAAATGTTTATGTACGTATATACACTTTTGAATTTTAAACGAACCTTCTATTATACCTATATCCTTTAAGTGCCGTTTTAAGTTTCAAGAGACTTTAACTCGGATAGCTCGACTTGGAGTTCTAACGTATACTGTAAAGCACACTTGCGAAGTAAAACAGCAAACACGATATAAAAACTTTTTCCCCATGTAAGAAATCGAATAACCTATTTCAACGGTGCTTTAATCTCATCGATGAAGCATCGATGCAACGAAGAAGCATCGTGATAGCCGCAATGCGGATCCGTTGAACAAAAATTTCCTGGTACGGTCGTTTTCGTAATGTTATTAACCGTTTTAGTGTCGGATGTTTCAAGACTCCGTATCGGTTTGTGCTATGCAGCGCGATAGCGCTTCGTTCATTTATTTGCGAGGAGTACCGATCGACGCGATCGCGTTGCCCTTTTTCATCCTGTTTTTTTCATCGAAATATACCGTTCGACGTGCTCGCGCTTCATTTCATCGGTTATACTGGAAGCGTTACAACAAACACTCAAAAGTTTGCGAAATATTTATGCTCTGCGTTTCGTTTGCGTGATAACATTCTATAATGCAGGATTTGGTTTTCCGATTCAAGAGGTAATTTTTTATATTGGTTTTTTTTTTATTTGGTTTATGATTATTTGAAAAACAAGTAATTACGAGAGGAAACTCTGATATGACTCACGACGAGCACGCTTGAGCGCGTTGCGAATTAATGATCGTGACCATACATCGTGGCACAATTTACCACGGTACGCGAATAGAGCGATCACGCTGCGTGGCGTTAAAACGGTTAGCGTAACTGCGCGTACGATTGTCGAGTGGCAAAGATATTGACGCTGGTAATCGTTTTCAGCGGCTTTAGGAAAACACTGTACTGATTTCGAAGGAGAAGTTGTCTCGCATGGAATGATGTATGTGCCGGGACCATCGGTTTGCAACCTCTGCTTCTGTTACCATTCGGAGCCAAAATGGTGCCGGGCTATCTTCTGTTCACCTCCTTTTGTAAGTATATGCTCATTCTAAGAGCAACCAGCTTAACACAACCATGAGAAACTAAAGTACACCGTTAACGCTTGCATGCTGGTCGTTAAAACACATGCTGCGCGAATAGGGTACACAGCGATTCATTTAACTCGCCTTGAATTAGTTTTAGAAAGACAAACATGGACAGGGATAATTTTTGTCACGAGCCGTTCAATTTATTCGTTCATTAGAACGAATTAATTTACACCTGCTGAGATCGCGATTGATGTGACAAATTTGAAATCTTGTTCCATATAAATATTTTTAAACAAGCACGTCGTAAGCTTTGTATATTTTTTAATCGCAACGAAACTGTTCAGAGAAATGCTGAAATTATTAATTAGAAAAGGAGATTTCTACGCATCGTTGTAAAAGTGTCAGGGAAAATATTGGTGAAACAGTTACGTTGTTACAAGTTCTACAAGAAGAAATATTGAAAATCACGTTCCACTTATTCAGTTGCACGTGTAAAAGGTATCTTGCGTTCGCGCAAAAAATCTCTGAAGGATACATGCTTTATAATAATTGGAGTGTCGAAGTTGTTACGCGGATCGGCGTACACGTACCTTTTAATGAAACTAGGTTACTCATTCGTTATTCGTTCCTAATTTTCAGCTTCACGATTTTTACGCAATAAAATTTTATACACCTGTTCGGTTTATAAATGATTCAATTCAAATTTAACAGAATTAAAGTTGAAATAATCATTTGTACTTCATTAAAAGGTTCTTTCAGCATCTCGTTTT
>NW_026109269.1:0-59808 GCF_024516045.1 Bombus affinis
GCAGTGTTACGTTATACGTTATGACGTAATAGTATATATCGTTGTACGTCACATAGTGATGCAATATATCGTCATACCTTATAGCGTAATAGTATATAACGTTATACGTCATATAGTGAAGCAATATAACGTTATGCGTCCTATAGTGATGCGATATAACTTTCGGCGTTATAACATATTAGTATATAACGTTATACGTAATATAGTGATGCAATATAACGTTATACGTCCTACAGTGATGCGATATAACGTTCTGCGTTATAACATATTAGTATATAACGTTATACGCCATATAGTGATGCAATATATCGTTATACCTTGTAGCGTAATAGTATATAACGTTATACGTCATATAGTGATGCAATATAACGTTATACGTCATATAGTGATGCAATAAAGCGTTATACCTTATAGCGTAATAGTATATAACGTTATACGTCATATAGTGATGGAATATAACATTATACGTCCTATAGTCATGCTATATAACTTTATATGTTATAACGTAATTGTATATAACGTTATACGTCATATAGTGATGCAATAAAACGTTATTCGTTATAAGGTAATAGTATATAACGTTATACGTCATATAGTGATGCAATATAATGTTATACGTCACATAGTGATGCGATATAACTTTCTGCGTTATAACATATTAGTAAATAACGTTATACGTCATATAGTGATGCAATATAACGTTATACGTCCTACAGTGATGCGATATAACGTTCTGCGTTATAACATATTAGTATATAACGTTAAACGCCATATAGTGATGCAAATATATCGTTATACCTTATAGACTAATAGTATATAACGTTATACGACATATAGTGATGCAATACAACGTTATTCGTTATAACGTAATAGCATATAACATTATACGTCATATAGTGATGCAATACAACGTTATACGGCATATAGCGATGCAATATAACGTTATATGTCAGATAGTGATGCTATATAACGTTATACGTCACATAGTGATGCAGTACATCGTTATACCTTATAGCGTAATAGTATATAACGTTATACGTAATATAGTGATGCAATATAATGTTATACGTCATATAGTGATGCAGTACATCGTTATACCTTATAGCGTAATAGCATATAACGTTATACGTCGTATAGTGATGCACTACGACGTTATTCCTTCATAACGTAATAGTATATAATGTTATACGTCATACAGAGATGCAATATAAAGTTATTCCTTCATATCGTAGTAGTATATAACGTTATACGTCATATAGTGATGCCATATATCGTTATACCTTATAGCGTAATAGTATATAACGTTATACGTCATATAGTGATGCAGTATAATGTTATACCTTATGACGTAATAGTATATAACGTTATACGTCATATAGTGATGCAATACAACGTTATACGGCATATAGCGATGCAATATAACGTTATACGTCATATAGTGATGCTATATAACGTTATACATCACATAGAGTTGCACTACATCGTTATACCTTATAGCGTAATAGTATATAACGTTATACGTCATATAGTTATGCAGTATAACGTTATTCCTTCATAACGTAATAGTATATAATGTTATAAGTCATACAGAGATGCAATATAAAGTTATTCCTTCATATCGTAGTAGTATATAACGTTATACGTCATATAGTGATGCAATATATCGTTATACGTCATATAGTGATGCAATATATCGTTATATCTAATAGCGTAATAGTATATAACGTTATACGTCGTATAGTGATGCTATATATCGTTATACATCACATAGTGATGCACTACATCGTTATACCTTATAGCGTAATAGTATATAACGTTATACGGCATATAGTGATGCAATATAACGATATACGTCATATAGTGATGCAATATATCGTTATATCTAATAGCGTAATAGTATATAACGTTATACGTCGTATAGTGATGCTATATATCGTTATACATCACATAGTGATGCACTACATCGTTATACCTTATAGCGTAACAGTATATAACGTTCTACGTCATATACTGATGCAATACAATGTTATACGTCATATAGTGATGCAATATACCGTTGTACAAAATAGCGTAATATTATATAACGTTATACGTCATATAGTGATGCAATATAACGTTCTACGTCATATAGTGATGCAATATAATGTTATACGTCATATAGTGATGCAATATATCGATATACCTTATAGCGTAATAGTATATAACGTTATACGTCATATAGTTATGCAATACAACGTTATTCGTTATAACGTAATAGTATATAACGTTATACGTCATATAGAGATGCAATATATCGTTATACCTTATAGCGTAATAGTATATAACGTTATAAGTCATATAGTGACGCAATATACCGTTATACCTTATAGCGTAATATTATATAACGTTATACGTCATATAGTGATGCAATATAACGTTATACGTCATATAGTGATGCAGTACATCCATATACCTCATAACGTAGTAGTATATAACTTCATACGTCATATAGTGATGCAATATAACGTTATACGTTATAGCGTAATAGTATATAACGTTATACGTCATATAGTGATGCAATATAACCTTATACGGCATATAGTGATGCAATATAACGCTATACGTCATATAGTGATGCAGTACAACCATATACCTCATAACGTAGTAGCATATAACTTCATACGTCATATAGTGATGCAATATAACGTTCTACGTCATGTAGTGATGCAATACAATGTTATACGTCATATAGTGATGCAATATACCGTTGTACAAAATAGCGTAATATTATATAACGTTATACATCATACAGTGATGCAATATAACGTTCTACGTCATATAGTGATGCAATATAATGTTATACGTCATATAGTGATGCAATATATCGATATACCTTATAGCGTAATGGTATATAACGTTATACGTCATATAGTGATGCAATACAACGTTATTCGCTATAACGTAATAGTATATAACGTTATACGTAACGTTATACGTCATATAGTGATGCAATATATCCTTATACCTTATAGCGTAATAGTATATAACGTTATAAGTCATATTGTGACGCAATATACCGTTATACCTTATAGCGTAATATTATATAACGTTATACGTCATATAGTGATGCAATATAACGTTATACGTCATATAGTGATGCAGTACATCCATATACCTCATAACGTAGTAGCATATAACTTCATACGTCATATAGTGATGCAATATAACGTTATACGTTATAGCGTAATAGTATATAACGTTATACGTCATATAGTGATGCAGTATTACGTTATGCGTTACAACATATTAGCAAATAACATTATAAGTCATATAGAGATGCAATATAACGTTATACGGCATATAGTGAAGCAATATAGCGTTATACGTCATATAGTGATGCAATATATCGTTATACCTTATAGCGTAATATTATATAACGTTATACGTCATATAGTGATGCGATATAACGTTATGCGTTATAACATATTAGTAAATAACATTATACGTCATATAGAGATGCAATATAACGTTATACGGCATATAGTGATGCAATATAGCGTTATACGTCATATAGTGATGCAATATATCGTTATACCATATAGCGTAATAGTATATAACGTTATACGTCATATAGTGATGCAATATAACGTTATACGTCATATAGTGATGCAATATAACGTTCTACGTCATATAGTGATGCAAAAAAGCGTTTAACCTTATAGCGTAAAGGTATATAGCATTATACGTCATATAGTGATGCAATATATCGTTATACGTTATAGCGCAATATTATATAACGTTATACGTCATATAGTGATGCAGCATTACGTTATACGTTATGACGTAATATTATATATCGTTGTACGTCACATAGTGATGCAACATATCGTTATACCTTATAGCGTAATAGTATATAACGTTATACGTCATATAGTGATGCAATATATCGTTATACCTTATAGCGTAATAGTATATAACGTTATACGTCATATAGTGATGCAATATAACGTTATATGTCATATAGTGTTGCAAAAAAGCGTTATACCTTATAGCGTAATAGTATATAACATTATACGTCATATAGTGATGCAATATAACGTTCTACGTCATATAGTGATGCAATATAATGTTACACGTCATATAGTGATGCAATATATCGTTATACCTTATAGCGTAATAGTATATAACGTTATACGTCATATAGTGATGCAATATAACGTTATACGTCATATAGTGATGCAAAAAAGCGTTATACCTTATAGCGTAATAGTATATAACATTATACGTCATATAGTGATGCAATGTAACGTTATACGTCATATAGTGATGCAATATATCGTTATACCTTATAGCGTAATAGTATATAACGTTATACGTCATATAGTGATGCAATGTAAAGTTATACGTCATATAGCGATGCAATATATCGTTATAGCTTATAGCGTAATAGTATATAACGTTATACGTCATATAGTGATGCAATAAAACGTTATTCGTTATAACGTAATAGTATATAACGTTATACGTCATATAGTGATGCAATATAATGTTATACGTCACATAGTGATGCGATATAACTTTCTGCGTTATAACATATTAGTATATAACGTTATACGTCATATAGTGATGCGATATAACGTTATGCGTTATAACATATTAGTATATAACGTTATACGTCATATAGTGATGCGATATAACGTTATGCGTTATAACATATTAGTAAATAACATTATACGTCATATAGAGATGCAATATAACGTTATACGGCATATAGTGATGTAATATTGCGCTATACGTCATATAGTGATGCAATATATCGATATACCTTATAGCGTAATAGTATATAACGTTATAGGTCATATAGTGATGCAATGTAACGTTATGTGTTATAACGTATTAGTATATAACGTTATACGTCATATAGTGATGCAATATAACTTTCCACGTCATATTGTGTTGCAATATAATGTTATACGTCATATAGTGATGCAATATATCGTTATACCTTATAGCGTAATAGTATATAACGTTATACGTCATATAGTGATGCAATAAAACGTTATTCGTTATAACGTAATAGTATATAACGTAATAGTATATAACGTTATACGTCATATAGTGATGCAATATAATGTTATACGTCACATAGTGATGCAATATATCGTTATACCTTATAGCGTTATAGTATATAACGTTATACGTCATATAGTGATGCAATATAACGTTCTACGTCATATTCTGATGCAATATAACGTTCTACGTCATATTGTGATGCAATATAGCGTTATACGTCATATAGTGATGCAACATATCGTTATACCTTATAGCGTAATAGTATATAACGTTATACGTCATATAGTTATGCGATGTAACGTTATGCGTTATAACGTATTAGTATATAACGTTATACGTCATATAGTGATGCAATAGAACGTTATTCCTTCATATCGTAGTTGTATATAACGTTATACGTTATATAGTGATGCAGTACATCGTTATACCTTATGACGTAATAGTATATAACGTTATACGCCATGTAGTGATGCAATATAACGTTCTACGTCATATACTGATGCAATACAATGTTATACGTCATATAGTGATGCAATATACCGTTATACGTCATATAGTGATGCAGTACATCCATATACCTCATAACGTAGTAGTATATAACTTCATACGTCATATAGTGATGCAATATAACGTTATACGTTATAGCGTAATAGTATATAACGTTATACGTCATATAGTGATGCAGTATTACGGTATGCGTTATAACATATTAGTAAATAACATTATAAGGCATATAGAGATGTAATATAACGTTATACGGCATATAGTGAAGCAATATAGCGTTATACGTCATATAGTGATGCAATATATCGTTATACCTTATAGCGTAATAGTATATAACGTTATACGTCATATAGTGACGCAATATATCGTTATACCTTATAGCGTAATATTATATAACGTTATACGTCATATAGTGATGCAATATAACGTTATACGTCATATAGTGATGCAGTACATCCATATACCTCATAAGGTAGTAGTATATAACTTCATACGTCATATAGTGATGCAATATAACGTTATACGTTATAGCGTAATAGTATATAACGTTATACGTCATATAGTGATGCAATATAACCTTATACGGCATATAGTGATGCAATATAACGTTATACGTCATATAGTGATGCAGTACAACCATATACCTCATAACGTAGTAGTATATAACTTCATACGTCATATAGTGATGCAATATATCGTTATACGTTATAGCGTAATAGTATATAACGTTATACGTCATATAGTGATGCAGTATTACGTTATGCGTTATAACATATTAGTAAATAAAATTATAAGTCATATAGAGATGCAATATAACGTTATACGGCATACAGTGAAGCAATATAGCGTTATACGTCATATAGTGATGCAATATATCGTTATACCTTATAGCGTAATAGTATATAACGTTATACGTCATATAGTGAAGCAATATATCGTTATACCTTATAGCGTAATATTATATAACGTTATACGTCATATAGTGATGCGATATAACGTTATGCGTTATAACATATTAGTAAATAACATTATACGTCATATAGAGATGCAATATAACGTTATACGGCATATAGTGATGCAATATAGCGTTATACGTCATATAGTGATGCAATATATCGTTATACCATATAGCGTAATAGTATATAACGTTATACGTCATATGGTGATGCAATATAACGTTATACGTCATATAGTGATGCAATATAACGTTCTACGTCATATAGTGATGCAAAAAAGCGTTTAACCTTATAGCGTAAAGGTATATAGCATTATACGTCATATAGTGATGCAATATATCGTTATACGTTATAGCGCAATATTATATAACGTTATACGTCATATAGTGATGCAGCATTACGTTATACGTTATGACGTAATATTATATATCGTTGTACGTCACATAGTGATACAACATATCGTTATACCTTATAGCGTAATAGTATATAACGTTATACGTCATATAGTGATGCAATATATCGTTATACCTTATAGCGTAATAGTATATAACGTTATACGTCATATAGTGATGCAATATAACGTTATATGTCATATAGTGTTGCAAAAAAGCGTTATACCTTATAGCGTAATAGTATATAACATTATACGTCATATAGTGATGCAATATAACGTTCTACGTCATATAGTGATGCAATATAATGTTACACGTCATATAGTGATGCAATATATCGTTATACCTTATAGCGTAATAGTATATAACGTTATACGTCATATAGTGATGCAATATAACGTTATACGTCATATAGTGATGCAAAAAAGCGTTATACCTTATAGCGTAATAGTATATAACATTATACGTCATATAGTGATGCAATGTAACGTTATACGTCATATAGTGATGCAATATATCGTTATACCTTATAGCGTAATAGTATATAACGTTATACGTCATATAGTGATGCAATGTAAAGTTATACGTCATATAGCGATGCAATATATCGTTATAGCTTATAGCGTAATAGTATATAACGTTATACGTCATATAGTGATGCAATAAAACGTTATTCGTTATAACGTAATAGTATATAACGTTATACGTCATATAGTGATGCAATATAATGTTATACGTCACATAGTGATGCGATATAACTTTCTGCGTTATAACATATTAGTATATAACGTTATACGTCATATAGTGATGCGATATAACGTTATGCGTTATAACATATTAGTATATAACGTTATACGTCATATAGTGATGCGATATAACGTTATGCGTTATAACATATTAGTAAATAACATTATACGTCATATAGAGATGCAATATAACGTTATACGGCATATAGTGATGTAATATTGCGCTATACGTCATATAGTGATGCAATATATCGTTATACCTTATAGCGTAATAGTATATAACGTTATAGGTCATATAGTGATGCAATGTAACGTTATGTGTTATAACGTATTAGTATATAACGTTATACGTCATATAGTGATGCAATATAACGTTCCACGTCATATTGTGTTGCAATATAATGTTATACGTCATATAGTGATGCAATATATCGTTATAACTTATAGCGTAATAGTATATAACGTTATACGTCATATAGTGATGCAATAAAACGTTATTCGTAATAACGTAATAGTATATAACGTAATAGTATATAACGTTATACGTCATATAGTGATGCAATATAATGTTATACGTCACATAGTGATGCAATATATCGTTATACCTTATAGCGTTATAGTATATAACGTTATACGTCATATAGTGATGCAATATAACGTTCTACGTCATATTCTGATGCAATATAACGTTCTACGTCATATTGTGATGCAATATAGCGTTATACGTCATATAGTGATGCAACATATCGTTATACCTTATAGCGTAATAGTATATAACGTTATACGTCATATAGTTATGCGATGTAACGTTATGCGTTATAACGTATTAGTATATAACGTTATACGTCATATAGTGATGCAATATAACGTTATACGGCATATAGTGATGAAATATAACGTTATACGTCATATAGTGATGCAGTACATCCTTATACCTCATAACGTAGTAGTATATAACTTCATACGGCATATAGTGATGCAATATATCGTTATACCTTATAGCGTAATAGTATATAAAGTTATACGTCATATAGTGATGCAATATAACGTTCTACGTCATATAGTGATGCAATACAATGTTATACGTCATATAGTGATGCAATATATCGTTATACCTTATAGCGTAATAGTATATAACGTTATGCGTCATATAGTGATGCAATACAACGTTATTCGTTATAACGTAATAGTATATAACGTTATACGTCATATAGTGATGAAATATAATGTTATACGTCATATAGTGTTGCAATATATCGTTATACCTTATAGCGTTATAGTATATAACGTTATACGTCATATAGTGACGCAATATAACGTTATACCTTATAGCGTAATATTATATAACGTTATACGTCATATAGTGATGCGATGTAACGTTATACGTCATATAGTGATGCAATATAACGTTATACGTCATATAGTGATGCAGTACATCCATATACCTCATAGCGTAGTAGTATATAACTTCATACGTCATATAGTGATGCAATATTTCGTTATACGTTATAGAGTAATAGTATATAACGTTATACGTCATATAGTGATGCAGCATTACGTTATACGTTATGACGTAATAGTATATATCGTTGTACGTCACATAGTGATGCAACATATCGTTATACCTTATAGCGTAATAGTATATAACATTATACGTCATATAGTGATGCAATATAACGTTCGACGTCATATAGTGATGCAATATAATGTTGCACGTCATATAGTGATGCAATATATCGTTATACCTTAATGCGTAATAGTATATAACGTTATACGTCACATAGTGTAGCAATATATCGTTATACCTTATAGCGTAATATTATATAACGTTATACGTCATATAGTGATGCGATATAACGTTATGCGTTATAACATATTAGTAAATAACATTATACGTCATATAGAGATGCAATATAACGTTATACGTCATATAGTGATGCAATATAACGTTATACGGCATATAGTGATGCAATATAACGTTATACGTCATATAGTGATGCAGTACATCCTTATACCTCATAACGTAGTAGTATATAACTTCATACGGCATATAGTGATGCAATATATCGTTATACCTTATAGCGTAATAGTATATAAAGTTATACGTCATATAGTGATGCAATATAACGTTCTACGTCATATAGTGATGCAATACAATGTTATACGTCACATAGTGATGCAATATATCGTTATACCTTATAGCGTTATAGTATATAACGTTATACGTCATATAGTGATGCAATATAATGTTATACGTCACATAGTGATGCGATATAACTTTCTGCATTATAACATATTAGTATATAACGTTATACGTCATATAGTGATGCGATATAACGTTATGCGTTATAACATATTAGTATATAACGTTATACGTCATATAGTGATGCGATATAACGTTATGCGTTATAACATATTAGTAAATAACATTATACGTCATATAGAGATGCAATATAACGTTATACGGCATATAGTGATGTAATATTGCGCTATACGTCATATAGTGATGCAATATATCGTTATACCTTATAGCGTAATACTATATAACGTTATAGGTCATATAGTGATGCAATGTAACGTTATGTGTTATAACGTATTAGTATATAACGTTATACGTCATATAGTGATGCAATATAACGTTCTACGTCATATTGAGTTGCAATATAATGTTATACGTCACATAGTGATGCAATATATCGTTATACCTTATAGCGTTATAGTATATAACGTTATACGTCATATAGTGATGCAATATAACGTTCTACATCATATTCTGATGCAATATAACGTTCTACGTCATATTGTGATGCAATATAGCGTTATACGTCATATAGTGATGCAACATATCGTTATACCTTATAGCGTAATAGTATATAACGTTATACGTCGTATAGTGATGCTATATATCGTTATACATCACATAGTGATGCACTACATCGTTATACCTTATAGCGTAATAGTATATAACGTTATACGTCATATACTGATGCAGTATAACGTTATTCCTTCATAACGTAATAGTATATAATGTTATACGTCATACAGTGATGCAATAGAACGTTATTCCTTCATATCGTAGTTGTATATAACGTTATACGTCATATAGTGATGCAGTACATCGTTATACCTTATGACGTAATAGTATATAACGTTATACGCCATGTAGTGATGCAATATAACGTTCTACGTCATATAGTGATGCAATACAATGTTATACGTCATATAGTGATGCAATATACCGTTGTACAAAATAGCGTAATATTATATAACGTTATACGTCATATAGTGATGCAATATAACGTTCTACGTCATATAGTGATGCAATATAATGTTATACGTCATATAGTGATGCAATATATCGATATACCTTATAGCGTAATAGTATATAACGTTATACGTCATATAGTGATGCAATACAACGTTATTCGTTATAACGTAATAGTATATAACGTTATACGTCATATAGTGATGCAATATATCGTTATACCTTATAGCGTAATAGTATATAACGTTATAAGACATATAGTGACGCAATATACCGTTATACCTTATAGCGTAATATTATATAACGTTATACGTCATATAGTGATGCAATATAACGTTATACGTCATATAGTGATGCAGTACATCCATATACCTCATAACGTAGTAGTATATAACTTCATACGTCATATAGTGATGCAATATAACGTTATACGTTATAGCGTAATAGTATATAACGTTATACGTCATATAGTGATGCAATATAACCTAATACGGCATATAGTGATGCAATATAACGTTATACGTCATATAGTGATGCAGTACAACCATATACCTCATATCGTAGTAGTATATAACTTCATACGTCATATAGTGATGCAATATAACGTTCTACGTCATATAGTGATGCAATACAATGTTATACGTCATATAGTGATGCAATATACCGTTGTACAAAATAGCGTAATATTATATAACGTTATACGTCATATAGTGATGCAATATAACGTTCTACGTCATATAGTGATGCAATATAATGTTATACGGCATATAGTGATGCGATATATCGTTATACCTTATAGCGTAATAGTATATAACGTTATACGTCATATAGTGATGCAATGTAACGTTATACGTCATATAGTGATGCAATATATCGTTATAGCTTATAGCGTAATAGTATATAACGTTATACGTCATATAGTGATGCAATAAAACGTTATTCGTTATAACGCAATAGTATATAACGTTATACGTCATATAGTGATGCAATATAATGTTATACGTCACATAGTGATGCGATATAACTTTCTGCGTTATAACATATTAGTATATAACGTTATACGTCATATAGTGATGCGATATAACGTTATGCGTTATAACATATTAGTATATAACGTTATACGTCATATAGTGATGCGATATAACGTTATGCGTTATAACATATTAGTAAATAACATTATACGTCATATAGAGATGCAATATAACGTTATACGGCATATAGTGATGTAATATTGCGCTATACGTCATATAGTGATGCAATATATCGTTATACCTTATAGCGTAATAGTATATAACGTTATAGGTCATATAGTGATGCAATGTAACGTTATGTGTTATAACGTATTAGTATATAACGTTATACGTCATATAGTGATGCAATATAACGTTCTACGTCATATTGAGTTGCAATATAATGTTATACGTCACATAGTGATGCAATATATCGTTATACCTTATAGCGTTATAGTATATAACGTTATACGTCATATAGTGATGCAATATAACGTTCTACGTCATATTCTGATGCAATATAACGTTCTACGTCAAATTGTGATGCAATATAGCGTTATACGCCATATAGTGATGCAACATATCGTTATACCTTATAGCGTAATAGTATATAACGTTATACGTCGTATAGTGATGCTATATATCGTTATACATCACATAGTGATGCACTACATCGTTATACCTTATAGCGTAATAGTATATAACGTTATACGTCATATACTGATGCAGTATAACGTTATTCCTTCATAACGTAATAGTATATAATGTTATACGTCATACAGTGATGCAATAGAACGTTATTCCTTCATATCGTAGTTGTATATAACGTTATACGTCATATAGTGATGCAGTACATCGTTATACCTTATGACGTAATAGTATATAACGTTATACGCCATGTAGTGATGCAATATAACGTTCTACGTCATATAGTGATGCAATACAATGTTATACGTCATATAGTGATGCAATATACCGTTGTACAAAATAGCGTAATATTATATAACGTTATACGTCATATAGTGATGCAATATAACGTTATACGTCATATAGTGATGCAGTACAACCATATACCTCATAACGTAGTAGTATATAACTTCATACGTCATATAGTGATGCAATATAACGTTATACGTTATAGCGTAATAGTATATAACGTTATACGTCATATAGTGATGCAATATAACCTTATACGGCATATAGTGATGCAATATAACGTTATACGTCATATAGTGATGCAGTACAACCATATACCTCATATCGTAGTAGTATATAACTTCATACGTCATATAGTGATGCAATATAACGTTCTACGTCATATAGTGATGCAATACAATGTTATACGTCATATAGTGATGCAATATACCGTTGTACAAAATAGCGTAATATTATATAACGTTATACGTCATATAGTGATGCGATATAACGTTATGCGTTATAACATATTAGTAAATAACATTATACGTCATATAGAGATGCAATATAACGTTATACGGCATATAGTGATGCAATATAGCGTTATACGTCATATAGTGATGCAATATACCGTTATACCATATAGCGTAATAGTATATAACGTTATACGTCATATGGTGATGCAATATAACGTTATACGTCATATAGTGATGCAATATAACGTTCTACGTCATATAGTGATGCAAAAAAGCGTTTAACCTTATAGCGTAAAGGTATATAGCATTATACGTCATATAGTGATGCAATATATCGTTATACGTTATAGCGCAATATTATATAACGTTATACGTCATATAGTGATGCAGCATTACGTTATACGTTATGACGTAATATTATATATCGTTGTACGTCACATAGTGATGCAACATATCGTTATACCTTATAGCGTAATAGTATATAACGTTATACGTCATATAGTGATGCAATATATCGTTATACCTTATAGCGTAATAGTATATAACGTTATACGTCATATAGTGATGCAATATAACGTTATATGTCATATAGTGTTGCAAAAAAGCGTTATACCTTATAGCGTAATAGTATATAACATTATACGTCATATAGTGATGCAATATAACGTTCTACGTCATATAGTGATGCAATATAATGTTACACGTCATATAGTGATGCAATCTATCGTTATACCTTATAGCGTAATAGTATATAACGTTATACGTCATATAGTGATGCAATATAACGTTATACGTCATATAGTGATGCAAAAAAGCGTTATACCTTATAGCGTAATAGTATATAACATTATACGTCATATAGTGATGCAATGTAACGTTATACGTCATATAGTGATGCAATATATCGTTATACCTTATAGCGTAATAGTATATAACGTTATTCGTCATATAGTGATGCAATGTAAAGTTATACGTCATATAGCGATGCAATATATCGTTATAGCTTATAGCGTAATAGTATATAACGTTATACGTCATATAGTGATGCAATAAAACGTTATTCGTTATAACGTAATAGTATATAACGTTATACGTCATATAGTGATGCAATATAATGTTATACGTCACATAGTGATGCGATATAACTTTCTGCGTTATAACATATTAGTATATAACGTTATACGTCATATAGTGATGCGATATAACGTTATGCGTTATAACATATTAGTATATAACGTTATACGTCATATAGTGATGCGATATAACGTTATGCGTTATAACATATTAGTAAATAACATTATACGTCATATAGAGATGCAATATAATGTTATACGGCATATAGTGATGTAATATTGCGCTATACGTCATATAGTGATGCAATATATCGTTATACCTTATAGCGTAATAGTATATAACGTTATAGGTCATATAGTGATGCAATGTAACGTTATGTGTTATAACGTATTAGTATATAACGTTATACGTCATATAGTGATGCAATATAACGTTCCACGTCATATTGTGTTGCAATATAATGTTATACGTCATATAGTGATGCAATATATCGTTATAACTTATAGCGTAATAGTATATAACGTTATACGTCATATAGTGATGCAATAAAACGTTATTCGTAATAACGTAATAGTATATAACGTAATAGTATATAACGTTATACGTCATATAGTGATGCAATATAATGTTATACGTCACATAGTGATGCAATATATCGTTATACCTTATAGCGTTATAGTATATAACGTTATACGTCATATAGTGATGCAATATAACGTTCTACGTCATATTCTGATGCAATATAACGTTCTACGTCATATTGTGATGCAATATAGCGTTATACGTCATATAGTGATGCAACATATCGTTATACCTTATAGCGTAATAGTATATAACGTTATACGTCATATAGTTATGCGATGTAACGTTATGCGTTATAACGTATTAGTATATAACGTTATACGTCATATAGTGATGCAATATAACGTTATACGGCATATAGTGATGCAATATAACGTTATACGTCATATAGTGATGCAGTACATCCTTATACCTCATAACGTAGTAGTATATAACTTCATACGGCATATAGTGATGCAATATATCGTTATACCTTATAGCGTAATAGTATATAAAGTTATACGTCATATAGTGATGCAATATAACGTTCTACGTCATATAGTGATGCAATACAATGTTATACGTCATATAGTGATGCAATATATCGTTATACCTTATAGCGTAATAGTATATAACGTTATGCGTCATATAGTGATGCAATACAACGTTATTCGTTATAACGTAATAGTATATAACGTTATACGTCATATAATGATGAAATATAATGTTATACGTCATATAGTGTTGCAATATATCGTTATACCTTATAGCGTTATAGTATATAACGTTATACGTCATATAGTGACGCAATATAACGTTATACCTTATAGCGTAATATTATATAACGTTATACGTCATATAGTGATGCGATGTAACGTTATACGTCATATAGTGATGCAATATAACGTTATACGTCATATAGTGATGCAGTACATCCATATACCTCATAGCGTAGTAGTATATAACTTCATACGTCATATAGTGTTGCAATATTTCGTTATACGTTATAGAGTAATAGTATATAACGTTATACGTCATATAGTGATGCAGCATTACGTTATACGTTATGACGTAATAGTATATATCGTTGTACGTCACATAGTGATGCAACATATCGTTATACCTTATAGCGTAATAGTATATAACATTATACGTCATATAGTGATGCAATATAACGTTCGACGTCATATAGTGTTGCAATATATCGTTATACCTTATAGCGTTATAGTATATAACGTTATACGTCATATAGTGACGCAATATAACGTTATACCTTATAGCGTAATATTATATAACGTTATACGTCATATAGTGATGCAATATAACGTTCTACGTCATATAGTGATGCAATATAATGTTATACGTCATATAGTGATGCAATATATCGATATACCTTATAGCGTAATAGTATATAACGTTATACGTCATATAGTGATGCAATACAACGTTATTCGTTATAACGTAATAGTATATAACGTTATACGTCATATAGTGATGCAATATATCGTTATACCTTATAGCGTAATAGTATATAACGTTATAAGTCATATAGTGACGCAATATACCGTTATACCTTATAGCGTAATATTATATAACGTTATACGTCATATAGTGATGCAATATAACGTTATACGTCATATAGTGATGCAGTACATCCATATACCTCATAACGTAGTAGTATATAACTTCATACGTCATATAGTGATGCAATATAACGTTATACGTTATAGCGTAATAGTATATAACGTTATACGTCATATAGTGATGCAATATAACCTAATACGGCATATAGTGATGCAATATAACGTTATACGTCATATAGTGATGCAGTACAACCATATACCTCATATCGTAGTAGTATATAACTTCATACGTCATATAGTGATGCAATATAACGTTCTACGTCATATAGTGATGCAATACAATGTTATACGTCATATAGTGATGCAATATACCGTTGTACAAAATAGCGTAATATTATATAACGTTATACGTCATATAGTGATGCAATATAACGTTCTACGTCATATAGTGATGCAATATAATGTTATACGGCATATAGTGATGCGATATATCGTTATACCTTATAGCGTAATAGTATATAACGTTATACGTCATATAGTGATGCAATGTAACGTTATACGTCATATAGTGATGCAATATATCGTTATAGCTTATAGCGTAATAGTATATAACGTTATACGTCATATAGTGATGCAATAAAACGTTATTCGTTATAACGTAATAGTATATAACGTTATACGTCATATAGTGATGCAATATAATGTTATACGTCACATAGTGATGCGATATAACTTTCTGCGTTATAACATATTAGTATATAACGTTATACGTCATATAGTGATGCGATATAACGTTATGCGTTATAACATATTAGTATATAACGTTATACGTCATATAGTGATGCGATATAACGTTATGCGTTATAACATATTAGTAAATAACATTATACGTCATATAGAGATGCAATATAACGTTATACGGCATATAGTGATGTAATATTGCGCTATACGTCATATAGTGATGCAATATATCGTTATACCTTATAGCGTAATAGTATATAACGTTATAGGTCATATAGTGATGCAATGTAACGTTATGTGTTATAACGTATTAGTATATAACGTTATACGTCATATAGTGATGCAATATAACGTTCTACGTCATATTGAGTTGCAATACAATGTTATACGTCATATAGTGATGCAATATACCGTTGTACAAAATAGCGTAATATTATATAACGTTATACGTCATATAGTGATGCAATATAACGTTATACGTCATATAGTGATGCAGTACATCCATATACCTCATAACGTAGTAGTATATAACTTCATACGTCATATAGTGATGCAATATAACGTTATACGTTATAGCGTAATAGTATATAACGTTATACGTCATATAGTGATGCAATATAACCTTATACGGCATATAGTGATGCAATATAACGTTATACGTCATATAGTGATGCAGTACAACCATATACCTCATATCGTAGTAGTATATAACTTCATACGTCATATAGTGATGCAATATAACGTTCTACGTCATATAGTGATGCAATACAATGTTATACGTCATATAGTGATGCAATATACCGTTGTACAAAATAGCGTAATATTATATAACGTTATACGTCATATAGTGATGCAATATAACGTTCTACGTCATATAGTGATGCAATATAATGTTATACGTCATATAGTGATGCAATATATCGATATACGTTATAGCGTAATGGTATATAACGTTATACGTCATATAGTGATGCAATACAACGTTATTCGTTATAACGTAATAGTATATAACGTTATACGTCATATAGTGATGCAATATAACGTTATACGTCATATAGTGATGCAATATAACGTTATACGTCATATAGTGATGCAGTACATCCATATGCCTCATAACGTTGTAGTATATAACTTCATACGTCATATAGTGATGCAATATAACGTTATACGTTATAGCGTAATAGTATATAACGTTATACGTCATATAGTGATGCAATATAACGTTATACGTCATATAGTGATGCAATATAACGTTCTACGTCATATAGTGATGCAAAAAAGCGTTATACCTTATAGCGTAATAGTATATAACATTATACGTCATATAGTGATGCAATATAACGTTCTACGTCATATAGTGATGCAATATTATGTTACACGTCATATAGTGATGCAATATATCGTTATACCTTATAGCGTAATAGTATATAACGTTATACGTCATATAGTGATGCAATGTAACGTTATACGTCATATAGTGATGCAATATATCGTTATAGCTTATAGCGTAATAGTATATAACGTTATACGTCATATAGTGATGCAATAAAACGTTATTCGTTATAACGTAATAGTATATAACGTTACACGTCATATAGTGATGCAATATAACGTTATACCTTATAGCGTAATATTATATAACGTTATACGTCATATAGTGATGCGATATAACGTTATACGTCATATAGTGATGCAATATAACGTTATACGTCATATAGTGATGCAGTACATCCATATACCTCATAGCGTAGTATTATATAACTTCATACGTCATATAGTGATGCAATATATCGTTATACGTTATAGAGTAATAGTATATAACGTTATACGTCATATAGTGATGCAGTATTACGTTATACGTTATGACGTAATAGTATATATCGTTGTACGTCACATAGTGATGCAACATATCGTTATACCTTATAGCGTAATAGTATATAACATTATACGTCATATAGTGATGCAATATAACGTTCGACGTCATATAGTGATGCAATATAATGTTGCACGTCATATAGTGATGCAATATATCGTTATACCTTATTGCGTAATAGTATATAACGTTATACGTCACATAGTGTAGTAATATATCGTTATACCTTATAGCGTAATATTATATAACGTTATACGTCATATAGTGATGCGATATAACGTTATGCGTTATAACATATTAGTAAATAACATTATACGTCATATAGAGATGCAATATAACGTTATACGTCATATAGTGATGCAATATATCGTTATACCTTATAGCGTAATAGTATATAACGTTATAGGTCATATAGTGATGCAATATATCGTTATACGTTATAGCGTAATATTATATAACGTTATACGTCATATAGTGATGCAGTATTACGTTATACGTTATGACGTAATAGTATATATCGTTGTACGTCACATAGTGATGCAACATGTCGTTATACCTTATAGCGTAATAGTATATAACGTTATACGTCATATAGTGATGCAATATATCGTCATACCTTATAGCGTAATAGTATATAACGTTGTACGTCATATAGTGATGCAGTATTACGTTATACGTTATGACGTAATAGTATATATCGTTGTACGTCACATAGTGATGCAATATATCGTCATACCTTATAGCGTAATAGTATATAACGTTATACGTCATATAGTGAAGCAATATAACGTTATACGTCCTACAGTGATGCGATATAACGTTCTGCGTTATAACATATTAGTATATAACGTTATACGCCATATAGTGATGCAATATATCGTTATACCTTATGGCGTAATAGTATATAACGTTATACGTCATATAGTGATGCAATATAACGTTATACGTCATATAGTGATGCAATAAAGCGTTATACCTTATAGCGTAATAGTATATAACGTTATACGTCATATAGTGATGGAATATAACATTATACGTCCTATAGTCATGCGATTTAACTTTATATGTTATAACGTAATTGTGTATAACGTTATACGTCATATAGTGATGCAATATATCGTTATACCTTATAGAGTAATAGTATATAACGTTATACGACATATAGTGATGCAATACAACGTTATTCGTTATAACGTAATAGCATATAACGTTATACGTCATATAGTGATGCAATACAACGTTATACGGCATATAGCGATGCAATATAACGTTATACGTCATATAGTGATGCTATATAACGTTATACATCACATAGAGATGCAGTACATCGTTATACCTTATTCCGTAATAGTATATAACGTTATACGTCATATAGTGATGCAGTATAACGTTATAAGTCCTATAGTGATGCGATATAACGTTATGCGTTATAACATATTAGTAAATAACATTATACGTCATATAGAGATGCAGTATAACGTTATACGGCATATAGTGATGCAATATAGCGTTATACGTCATATAGTGATGCAACATATCGTTATACGTTATAGCGTAATAGTATATAACGTTATACGTCATATAGTGATGCAATATAATGTTATACGTCATATAGTGATGCAATATATCGCTATACCTTATAGCGTTATAGTATATAACGTTATACGTCATATAATGACGCAATATACCATTATACCTCATAGCGTAATATTATATAACGTTATACGTCATATAGTGATGCAATATAACGTTCTACGTCATATAGTGATGCAATATAATGTTATACGTCATATATTGATGCAATATATCGTTATACCTTATAGCGTAATAGTATATAACGTTATACGTCATATAGTGATGCAATAAAGCGTTATACCTTATAGCGTAATAGTATATAACGTTATACGTCATATAGTGATGATATATAACGTTATACATCACATAGAGATGCAGTACGTCGTTATACCTTATTCCGTAATAGTATATAACGTTATACGTCATATAGTGATGCAGTATAATGTTATACCTTATGACGTAATAGTATATAACGTTATGCGTCATATAGTGATGCAATATAATGTTATACGTCATATAGTGATGCAATATATCGCTATACCTTATAGCGTTATAGTATATAACGTTATACGTCATATAATGACGCAATATACCATTATACCTTATAGCGTAATATTATATAACGTTATACGTCATATAGTGATGCAATATAACGTTCTACGTCATATAGTGATGCAATATAATGTTATACGTCATATATTGATGCAATATATCGTTATACCTTATAGCGTAATAGTATATAAAGTTATACGTCTTATAGTGATGCAATATAACGTTCTACGTCATATTGTGATGCAATATAATGTTATACGTAATATAGTGATGCAATATATCGTTATACCTTATAGCGTAACAGTATATAACGTTATACGTCATATAGTGATGAAATACAACGTTATTCGTTATAACGTAATAGTATATAACGTTATACGTCATATAGTGATGCAATATAATGTTATACGTCATATAGTGATGCAATATATCGTTATACCTTATAGCGTTATAGTATATAACGTTATACGTCATATAGTGACGCAATATACCGTTATACCCTATAGCGTAATATTATATAACGTTATACGTCATATAGTGATGTGATATAACGTTATGCGTTATAACATATTAGTAAATAACATTATACGTCATATAGAAATGCAATATAACGTTATACCTCCTATAGTGATGCCTTATAACGTTATACGTTATAACGTAATAGTATATAACGTTATACGTCATATAGTGATGCAATATAACGTTATACGTCCTATAGTGATGCGATATAACGTTCTGCGTTATAACATATTAGTATATAACGTTATACGTCATATAGTGATGCAATATATCGTTATACCTTATACCGTAATAGTATATAACGTTATACGTCATATAGTGATGCAATATAACGTTATACGTCATATAGTGATGCAATAAAGCGTTATACCCTATAGCGTAATAGTATATAACGTTATACGTCATATAGTGATGCAATATAACGTTATACGTCATATAGTGATGCAATATATCGTTATACCTTATAGCGTAATAGTATATAACGCTATACGGCCTATAGTGATGCAATATAACGTTATACGTCCTATGGTAATACATTATATAGTTATACGTTATAACGTAATGATATATAACGTTATACGTCATAGAGTGGTGCAATATAACGATATTACTTCATAACGTAATAGTATATAAC
This sequence comes from Bombus affinis, assembly GCF_024516045.1. Classification (NCBI taxonomy): domain Eukaryota; kingdom Metazoa; phylum Arthropoda; class Insecta; order Hymenoptera; family Apidae; genus Bombus; species Bombus affinis. Next base: position 22,429 of record NW_026109269.1, read on the forward strand.
GTTATACGTCTTATAGTTATGCAATATAACGTTATACGTTATAACGTAATAGTATATAACGTTATACGTCTTATAGTTATGCAATATAACGTTATACGTTATAACGTAATAGTATATAACGTTATACGTCATATAGTGATGGAATATAACATTATACGTCCTATAGTGATGCGATATAACGTTATATGTTATAACGTAATTGTATATAACGTTATACGTCATATAGTGATGCAATATATCGTTATACGTTATAGCGTAATAGTATATAACGTTATTCGTCATATAGTGATGCAATATATCGTTATACGTTATAGCGTAATAGTATATAACGTTATTCGTCATATAGTGATGCAATATAACGTTATACGTCCTATAGTGATGCCATATAACGTTATGCGTTATAACGTAATAGTATATGATGTTATACGTCATAGAGTTGTGCAATATAACGTTATCACTTCATAATGTAATAGTATATAATGTTATACGTCATAAAGTGATGCAATATAACGTTATTCCTGCATAACGTAGTAGTATATAACGTTATACGTCATATAGTGATGCAATATAACGTTATACGTCAGATAGTGATGCTATATAACGTTATACGTCACATAGTGATGAAGTACAGCGTTATACCTTATAGCGTAATAGTATATAACGTTATACGTAATATAGTGATGCAATATAACGTTATACGTCATATAGTGATGCAATAAAGCGTTATACCCTATAGCGTAATAGTATATAACGTTATACGTCATATAGTGATGCAATATAACGTTATACGTCATATAGTGATGCAACATATCGTTATACCTTATAGCGTAATAGTATATAACATTATACGTCATATAGTGATGCAATATAACGTTCGACGTCATATAGTGATGCAATATAATGTTGCACGTCATATAGTGATGCAATATATCGTTATACCTTATTGCGTAATAGTATATAACGTTATACGTCACATAGTGTAGTAATATATCGTTATACCTTATAGCGTAATATTATATAACGTTATACGTCATATAGTGATGCGATATAACGTTATGCGTTATAACATATTAGTAAATAACATTATACGTCATATAGAGATGCAATATAACGTTATACGTCATATAGTGATGCAATATATCGTTATACCTTATAGCGTAATAGTATATAACGTTATAGGTCATATAGTGATGCAATATATCGTTATACGTTATAGCGTAATATTATATAACTTTATACGGCATATAGCGATGCAATATAATGTTATACGTCATATAGTGATGCTATATAACGTTATACATCACATAGTGATGCAGTACATCGTTATACCTTATAGCGTAATAGTATATAACGTTATACGTCATTTGTGATGCAATAAAACGTTCTACGTCAAATAGTGATGAAAAATAATGTTATACGTTATATAGTGATGCAATATATCGATATACCTTATAGCGTAATAGTATCTAACGTTATACGTCATATAGTGATGCAATACAACGTTATTCGTTATAACGTAATAGTATATAACGTTATACGTCATATAGTGATGCAATATAATGTTATACGTCATATAGTGATGCAATATATCGTTATAACTTATAGCGTAATAGTATATAACGTTATACGTCATATAGTGATCCGATATAACGTTATGCGTTATAACATATTAGTAAATAACATTATAAGTCATATAGAGATGCAATATAACGTTATACGGCATATAGTGAAGCAATATAGCGTTATACGTCATATAGTGATGCAATATATCGTTATACCTAATAGCGTAATAGCATATAACGTTATACGTCATATAGTGACGCAATATATCGTTATACGTCATATAGTGATGCAATAAAGCGTTATACCTTGTAGCGTAATAGTATATAACGATATACGTCATATAGTGAAGCAATATAACGCTATGCGACCTATAGTGATGCGATATAACGTTCGGCGTTATAACATATTAGTATATAACATTATAAGTCATATAGATATGCAATATATCGTTATACGGCATATAGTGATGCAATATAACGTTATACGTCCTATAGTGATGCGATATAACGTTCTGCGTTATAACATATTAGTATATAACGTTATACGTCATATAGTGATGCAATATATCGTTAAACCTTATAGCGTAATATTATATAACGTTATACGTCATATAGTGATGCAATATAACGTTATACGTCATATAGTGAAGCAACATAACGTTATGCGTCCTATAGTGATGCGATATAACGTTCGACGTTATAACATATTAGTATATAACGTTATACGTCATATAGTGATGCAATATAACGTTATAAGTCCTATAGTGATGCGATATAACGTTCTGCGTTATAACGTAATAGTATATAACGTTATACGTCATATAGTGATGCAATATAACGTTATACGTCCTATAGTGATGCGATATTACGTTCTGCGTTATAACATATTAGTATATAACGTTATACGCCATATAGTGATGCAATATATCGTTATACCTTATAGCGTAATAGTATATAACGTTATACGTCATATAGTGATGCAATATAACGTTATACGTCATATAGTGATGCAATAAAGCGTTATACCTTATAGTGTAATAGTATATAACGTTATACGTCATATAGTGATGGAATATAACATTATACGTCCTATAGTCATGCGATATAACGTTATATGTTATAACGTAATTGTATATAACGTTATACGTCAGATAGTAATGCAATATATCGTTATGCCTTATAGAGTAATAGTATATAACGTTATACGACATATAGTGATACAATACAACGTTATTCGTTATAACGTAATAGCATATAACGTTATTCGTTATAACGTAATAGCATATAACGTTATACGTCATATAGTGATGCAATACAACGTTATACGACATATAGCGATGCAATATAACGTTATACGTCATATAGTGATGATATATAACGTTATACATCACATAGAGATGCAGTACGTCGTTATACCTTATTCCGTAATAGTATATAACGTTATACGTCATATAGTGATGCAATATATCGCTATACCTTATAGCGTTATAGTATATAACGTTATACGTCATATAATGACGCAATATACCATTATACCTTATAGCGTAATATTATATAACGTTATACGTCACATAGTGATGCAATATAACGTTCTACGTCATATAGTGATGCAATATATTGTTATACGTCATATACTGATGCAATATATCGTTATACCTTATAGCGTAATAGTATATAAAGTTATTCGTCTTATAGTGATGCAATATAACGTTCTACGTCATATTGTGATGCAATATAATGTTATACGTCATATAGTGATGCAATATATCGTTATACCTTATAGCGTAATAGTATATAACGTTATACGTCATATAGTGATGCAATACAACGTTATTCGTTATAACGTAATAGTATATAACGTTATACGTCATATAGTGATGCAATATAATGTTATACGTCATATAGTGATGCAATATATCGTTATACCTTATAGCGTTATAGTATATAACGTTATACGTCATATAGTGACGCAATATACCGTTATACCTTATAGCGTAATATTATATAACGTTATACGTCATATAGTGATGCGATATAACGTTATGCGTTATAACATATTAGTAAATAACATTATACGTCATATAGAGGTGCAATATAACGTTATACCTCCTATAGTGATGCCTTATAACGTTATACGTTATAACGTAATAGTATATAACGTTATACGTCATATAGTGATGCAATATAACGTTATACGTCCTATAGTGATGCGATATAACGTTCTGCGTTATAACATATTAGTATATAACGTTATACGTCATATAGTGGTGCAATATATCGTTATACCTTATACCGTAATAGTATATAACGTTATACGTCATATAGTGATGCAATATAACGTTATACGTCATATAGTGATGCATTAAAGCGTTATACCCTATAGCGTAATAGTATATAACGTTATACGTCATATAGTGATGCAATATAACGTTATACGTCATATAGTGATGCAATATGTCGTTATACGGCATATAGCGATGCAATATAATGTTATACGTCATATAGTGATGCCATATAACGTTATGCGTTATAACGTAATAGTATATAATGTTATACGTCATAGAGTTGTGCAATATAACGTTATCACTTCATAACGTAATAGTATATAATGTTATACGTCATACAGTGATGCAATATAACGTTATTCCTGCATAACGTAATAGTATATAACGCTATACGTCTTATAGTTATGCAATATAACGTTATACGTTATAACGTAATAGTATATAACGTTATACGTCATATAGTGATGGAATATAACATTATACGTACTAAAGTGATGCGATATAGCGTTATATGTTATAACGTAATTGTATATAACGCTATACGTCATATAGTGATGCAATATATCGTTATACGTTATAGCGTAATAGTATATAACGTTATACGTCATATAGTGGTGCAATATAACGTTATACGTCCTATAGTGATGCCATATAACGTTATGCGTTATAACGTAATAGTATATAACGTTATACATCATGTAGTAATGCAATACAACGTTATACGTCCTATGGTAATACATTATATAGTTATACGTTATAACGTAATAGTATATAACGTTATACGTCATAGAGTGGTGCAATATAACGTTATGACTTCATAACGTAATAGTATATAACGTTATACGTCATACTGTGATGCAATATAACGTTATTCCTTCATAACGTAATAGTATATAACGCCATACGTCTTATAGTTATGCAATATAACGTTATACGTTATAACGTAATAGTATATAACGTTATACGTCATATAGTGATGGAATATAACATTATACGTACTAAAGTGATGCGATATAGCGTTATATGTTATAACGTAATTGTATATAACGCTATACGTCATATAGTGATGCAATATATCGTTATACGTTATAGCGTAATAGTATATAACGTTATACGTCATATAGTGGTGCAATATAACGTTATACGTCCTATAGTGATGCCATATAACGTTATGCGTTATAACGTAATAGTATATAACGTTATACATCGTATAGTGATGCAATATAACGTTATTCCATCATATCGTAGTAGTATATAACGTTATACTTCATATAGTGATGCAATATAACGTTATACGGCATATAGCGATGCAATATAATGTTATACGTCATATAGTGATGCTATATAACGTTATACATCACATAGTGATGCAGTACATCGTTATACCTTGTAGCGTAATAGTATATAACGTTATACGTCATTTGTGATGCAATAAAACGTTCTACGTCAAATAGTGATGCAAAATAATGTTATACGTCATATAGTGTTGCAATATATCGATATACCTTATAGCGTAATAGTATATAACGTTATACGTCATATAGTGATGCAATACAACGTTATTCGTTATAACGTAATAGTATATAACGTTATACGTCATATAGTGATGCAATATAATGTTATACGTCATATTGTGATGCAATATATCGTTATACCTTATAGCGTAATAGTATATAACGTTATACGTCATATAGTGACGCAATATACCGTTATACCTTATAGCGTAATATTATATAACGTTATACGTCATATAGTGATGCGATATAACGTTATGCGTTATAACATATTAGTAAATAACATTATAAGTCATATAGAGATGCAATATAACGTTATACGGCATATAGTGAAGCAATATAGCGTTATACGTCATATAGTGATGCAATATATCGTTATACCTTATAGCGTAATAGCATATAACGTTATACGACATATAGTGATACAATACAACGTTATTCGTTATAACGTAATTGCATATAACGTTATTCGTTATAACGTAATAGCATATAACGTTATACGTCATATAGTGATGCAATACAACGTTATACGACATATAGCGATGCAATATAACGTTATACGTCATATAGTGATGATACATAACGTTATACATCACATAGAGATGCAGTACGTCGTTATACCTTATTCCGTAATAGTATATAACGTTATACGTCATATAGTGATGCAGTATAATGTTACGCCTTATGACGTAATAGTATATAACGTTATACGTCATATAGTGCTGCAATATAATGTTATAAGTCATATAGTGATGCAATATATCGCTATACCTTATAGCGTTATAGTATATAACGTTATACGTCATATAATGACGCCATATACCATTATACCTTATAGCGTAATATTATATAACGTTATACGTCATATAGTGATGCAATATAACGTTCTACGTCATATAGTGATGCAATATATTGTTATACGTCATATATTGATGCAATATATCGTTATACCTTATAGCGTAATAGTATATAAAGTTATTCGTCTTATAGTGATGCAATATAACGTTCTACGTCATATTGTGATGCAATATAATGTTATACGTCATATAGTGATGCAATATATCGTTATACCTTATAGCGTAATAGTATATAACGTTATACGTCATATAGTGATGCAATACAACGTTATTCGTTATAACGTAATAGTATATAACGTTATACGTCATATAGTGATGCAATATAATGTTATACGTCATACAGTGATGCAATAGAACGTTATTCCTTCATATCGTAGTTGTATATAACGTTATACGTCATATAGTGATGCAGTACATCGTTATACCTTATGACGTAATAGTATATAACGTTATACGCCATGTAGTGATGCAATATAACGTTCTACGTCATATAGTGATGCAATACAATGTTATACGTCATATAGTGATGCAATATACCGTTGTACAAAATAGCGTAATATTATATAACGTTATACGTCATATAGTGATGCAATATAACGTTCTACGTCATATAGTGATGCAATATAATGTTATACGTCATATAGTGATGCAATATATCGATATACCTTATAGCGTAATGGTATATAACGTTATACGTCATATAGTGATGCAATATAACGTTATACGTTATAGCGTCATAGTATATAACGTTATACGTCATATAGTGATGCAATATAACCTTATACGGCATATAGTGATGCAATATAACGTTATATGTCATATAGTGATGCAGTACAACCATATACCTCTTATCGTAGTAGTATATAACTTCATACGTCATATAGTGATGCAATATAACGTTCTACGTCATATAGTGATGCAATACAATGTTATACGTCATATAGTGATGCAATATACCGTTGTACAAAGTAGCGTAATATTATATAACGTTATACGTCATATAGTGATGCAATATAACGTTCTACGTCATATAGTGATGCAATATTATGTTATACGTCATATAGTGATGCAGTATATCGATATACCTTATAGCGTAATGGTATATAACGTTATACGTCATATAGTGATGCAATACAACGTTATTCGTTATAACGTAATGGTATATAACGTTATACGTCATATAGTGATGCAATATATCGTTATACCTTATAGCGTAATAGTATATAACGTTATAAGTCATATAGTGACGCAATATACCGTTATACCTTATAGCGTAATATTATATAACGTTATACGTCATATAGTGATGCAGTACATCCATATACCTCATAACGTAGTAGTATATAACTTCATACGTCATATAGTGATGCAATATAACGTTATACGTTATAGCGTAATACTATATAACGTTATACGTCATATAGTGATGCAGTATTACGTTATGCGTTATAACATATTAGTAAATAACATTATAAGTCATATAGAGATGCAATATAACGTTATACGGCATATAGTGAAGCAATATAGCGTTATACGTCATATAGTGATGCAATATATCGTTATACCTTATAGCGTAATAGTATATAACGTTATACGTCATATAGTGACGCAATATATCGTTATACCTTATAGCGTAATATTATATAACGTTATAGGTCATATAGTGATGCGATACAACGTTATGCGTTATAACATATTAGTAAATAACATTATACGTCATATAGAGATGCAATATAACGTTATACGGCATATAGTGATGCAATATAGCATTATACGTCATATAGTGATGCAATATATCGTTATACCATATAACGTAATAGTATATAACGTTATACGTCATATAGTGATGCAATATAACGTTATACGTCATATAGTGATGCAATATAACGTTCTACGTTATAGCGCAATATTATATAACGTTATACGTCATATAGTGATGCAGCATTACGTTATACGTTATGACGTAATATTATATATCGTTGTACGTCACATAGTGATGCAACATATCGTTATACCTTATAGCGTAATAGTATATAACGTTATACGTCATATAGTGATGCAATATATCGTTATACCTTATAGCGTAATAGTATATAACGTTATACGTCATATAGTGATGCAATATAACGTTATATGTCATATAGTGTTGCAAAAAGCGTTATACCTTATAGCGTAATAGTATATAACATTATACGTCATATAGTGATGCAATATAACGTTCTACGTCATATAGTGATGCAATATAATGTTACACGTCATATAGTGATGCAATATATCGTTATACCTTATAGCGTAATAGTATATAACGTTATACGTCATATAGTGATGCAATGTAACGTTATACGTCATATAGTGATGCAATATATCGTTATAACTTATAGCGTAATAGTATATAACGTTATACGTCATATAGTGATGCAATAAAACGTTATTCGTTATAACGGAATAGTATATAACGATATACGTCATATAGTGATGCAATATAATGTTATACGTCACATAGTGATGCGATATAACTTTCTGCGTTATAACATATTAGTATATAACGTTATACGTCATATAGTGATGCGATATAACGTTATGCGTTATAACATATTAGTATATAACTTTATACGTCATATAGTGATGCGATATAACGTTATGCGTTATAACATATTAGTAAATAACATTATACGTCATATAGAGATGCAATATAACGTTATACGGCATATAGTGATGTAATATTGCGCTATACGTCATATAGTGATGCAATATATCGTTATACCTTATAGCGTAATAGTATATAACGTTATAGGTCATACAGTGATGCAATGTAACGTTATGTGTTATAACGTATTAGTATATAACGTTATACGTCATATAGTGATGCAATATAACGTTCTACGTCATATTGTGTTGCAATATAATGTTATACGTCATATAGTGATGCAATATATCGTTATACCTTATAGCGTAATAGTATATAACGTTATACGTCATATAGTGATGCAATAAAACGTTATTCGTTATAACGTAATAGTATATAACGTTATACGTCATATAGTGATGCAATATAATGTTATACGTCACATAGTGATGCAATATATCGTTATACCTTATAGCGTTATAGTATATAACGTTATACGTCATATAGTGATGCAATATAACGTTCTACGTCATATTCTGATGCAATATAACGTTCTACGTCATATTGTGATGCAATATAGCGTTATACGTCATATAGTGATGCAACATATCGTTATACCTTATAGCGTAATAGTATATAACGTTATACGTCATATAGTTATGCAATGTAACGTTATGCGTTATAACGTATTAGTATATAACGTTATACGTCATATAGTGATGCAATATAACGTTATACGGCATATAGTGATGCAATATAACGTTATACGTCATATAGTGATGCAGTACATCCTTATACCTCATAACGTAGTAGTATATAACTTCATACGGCATATAGTGATGCAATATATCGTTATACCTTATAGCGCAATAGTATATAAAGTTATACGTCATATAGTGATGCAATATAACGTTCTACGTCATATAGTGATGCAATACAATGTTATACGTCATATAGTGATGCAATATATCGTTATACCTTATAGCGTAATAGTATATAACGTTATACGTCATATAGTGATGCAATACAACGTTATTCGTTATAACGTAATAGTATTTAACGTTATACGTCATATAGTGATGAAATATAATGTTATACGTCATATAGTGATGGAATATAACATTATACGTACTAAAGTGATGCGATATAGCGTTATATGTTATAACGTAATTGTATATAACGCTATACGTCATATAGTGATGCAATATATCGTTATACGTTATAGCGTAATAGTATATAACGTTATACGTCATATAGTGGTGCAATATAACGTTATACGTCCTATAGTGATGCCATATAACGTTATGCGTTATAACGTAATAGTATATAACGTTATACATCGTATAGTGATGCAATATAACGTTATTCCATCATATCGTAGTAGTATATAACGTTATACGTCATATAGTGATGCAATATAACGTTATACGGCATATAGCGATGCAATATAATGTTATACGTCATATAGTGATGCTATATAACGTTATACATCACATAGTGATGCAGTACATCGTTATACCTTGTAGCGTAATAGTATATAACGTTATACGTCATTTGTGATGCAATAAAACGTTCTACGTCAAATAGTGATGCAAAATAATGTTATACGTCATATAGTGATGCAATATATCGATATACCTTATAGCGTAATAGTATATAACGTTATACGTCATATAGTGATGCAATACAACGTTATTCGTTATAACGTAATAGTATATAACGTTATACGTCATATAGTGATGCAATATAATGTTATACGTCATATTGTGATGCAATATATCGTTATACCTTATAGCGTAATAGTATATAACGTTATGCGTCATATAGTGACGCAATATACCGTTATACCTTATAGCGTAATATTATATAACGTTATACGTCATATAGTGATGCGATATAACGTTATGCGTTATAACATATTAGTAAATAACATTATAAGTCATATAGAGATGCAATATAACGTTATACGGCATATAGTGAAGCAATATAGCGTTATACGTCATATAGTGATGCAATATATCGTTATACCTTATAGCGTAATAGCATATAACGTTATACGACATATAGTGATACAATACAACGTTATTCGTTATAACGTAATAGCATATAACGTTATTCGTTATAACGTAATAGCATATAACGTTATACGTCATATAGTGATGCAATACAACGTTATACGACATATAGCGATGCAATATAACGTTATACGTCATATAGTGATGATACATAACGTTATACATCACATAGAGATGCAGTACGTCGTTATACCTTATTCCGTAATAGTATATAACGTTATACGTCATATAGTGATGCAGTATAATGTTATGCCTTATGACGTAATAGTATATAACGTTATACGTTATATAGTGCTGCAATATAATGTTATACGTCATATAGTGATGCAATATATCGCTATACCTTATAGCGTTATAGTATATAACGTTATACGTCATATAATGACGCAATATACCATTATACCTTATAGCGTAATATTATGTAACGTTATACGTCATATAGTGATGCAATATAACGTTCTACGTCATATAGTGATGCAATATATTGTTATACGTCATATATTGATGCAATATATCGTTATACCTTATAGCGTAATAGTATATAAAGTTATTCGTCTTATAGTGATGCAATATAACGTTCTACGTCATATTGTGATGCAATATAACGTTATACGTCATATAGTGATGCAATATATCGTTATACCTTATAGCGTAATAGTATATAACGTTATACGTCATATAGTGATGCAATACAACGTTATTCGTTATAACGTAATAGTATATAACGTTATACGTCATATAGTGATGCAATATAATGTTATACGTCATATAGTGATGCAATATATCGTTATACCTTATAGCGTTATAGTATATAACGTTATACGTCATATAGTGACGCAATATACCGTTATACCTTATAGCGTAATATTATATAACGTTATACGTCATATAGTGATGCGATATAACGTTATGCGTTATAACATATTAGTAAAATAACATTATAAGTCATATAGAGATGCAATATAACGTTATACGGCATGTAGTGAAGCAATATAGCGTTATACGTCATATAGTGATGCAATATATCGTTATACCTAATAGCGTAATAGTTGATAACGTTATACGTCGTATAGTGATGCTATATATCGTTATACATCACATAGTGATGCACTACATCGTTATACCTTATAGCGTAATAGTATATAACGACACACGTCATATACTGATGCAGTATAACGTTATTCCTTCATAACGTAATAGTATATAATGTTATACGTCATACAGTGATGCAATAGAACGTTATTCCTTCATATCGTAGTTGTATATAACGTTATACGTCATATAGTGATGCAATATAACCTTATACGGCATATAGTGATGCAATATAACGTTATACGTCATATAGTGATGCAGTACAACCATATACCTCTTATCGTAGTAGTATATAACTTCATACGTCCATATAGTGATGCAATATAACGTTCTACGTCATATAGTGATGCAATACAATGTAATACGTCATATAGTGATGCAATATACCGTTGTACAAAATAGCGTAATATTATATAACGTTATACGTCATATAGTGATGCAATATAACGTTCTACGTCATATAGTGGTGCAATATAATGTTATACGTCATATAGTGATGCAATATATCGATATACCTTATAGCGTAATGGTATATAACGTTATACGTCATATAGTGATGCAATACAACGTTATTCGTTATAAACGTAATAGTATATAACGTTATACGTCATATAGTGATGCAATATATCGTTATACCTTATAGCGTAATAGTATATAACGTTATAAGTCATATAGTGACGCAATATACCGTTATACCTTATAGCGTAATATTATATAACGTTATACGTCATATAGTGATGCAATATAACGTTATACGTCATATAGTGATGCAGTACATCCATATACCTCATAACGTAGTAGTATATAACTTCATACGTCATATAGTGATGCAATATAACGTTATACGTTATAGCGTAATACTATATAACGTTATACGTCATATAGTGATGCAGTATTACGTTATGCGTTATAACATATTAGTAAATAACATTATACGTCATATAGAGATGTAATATAACGTTATACGGCATATAGTGATGCAATATAGCATTATACGTCATATAGTGATGCAATATATCGTTATACCATATAACGTAATAGTATATAACGTTATACGTCATATAGTGATGCAGCATTACGTTATACGTTATGACGTAATATTATATATCGTTGTACGTCACATAGTGATGCAACATATCGTTATACGTTATAGCGTAATAGTATATAACGTTATACGTCATATAGTGATGCAATATATCGTTATACCTTATAGCGTAATAGTATATAACGTTATTCGTCATATAGTGATGCAATATAACGTTATATGTCATATAGTGTTGCAAAAAAGCGTTATACCTTATAGCGTATAGTATATAACATTATACGTCATATAGTGATGCAATATAACGTTCTACGTCATATAGTGATGCAATATAATGTTACACGTCATATAGTGATGCAATATATCGTTATACCTTATAGCGTAATAGTATATAACGTTATACGTCATATAGTGATGCAATGTAACGTTATACGTCATATAGTGATGCAATATATCGTTATAACTTATAGCGTAATAGTATATAACGTTATACGTCATATAGTGATGCAATAAAACGTTATTCGTTATAACGGAATAGTATATAACGTTATACGTCATATAGTGATGCAATATAATGTTATACGTCACATAGTGATGCGATATAACTTTCTGCGTTATAACATATTAGTATATAACGTTATACGTCATATAGTGATGCGATATAACGTTATGCGTTATAACATATTAGTATATAACTTTATACGTCATATAGTGATGCGATATAACGTTATGCGTTATAACATATTAGTAAATAACATTATACGTCATATAGAGATGCAATATAACGTTATACGTCATATAGTGATGCAATATATCGTTATACCTTATAGCGTAATAGTATATAACGTTATAGGTCATATAGTGATAGCAATATATTCGTTATACGTTATAGCGTAATATTATATAACGTTATACGTCATATAGTGATGCAGTATTACGTTATACGTTATGACGTAATAGTATATATCGTTGTACGTCACATAGTGATGCAACATATCGTTATACCTTATAGCGTAATAGTATAAAACGTTATACGTCATATAGTGATGCAATATATCGTCATACCTTATAGCGTAATAGTATATAACGTTGTACGTCATATAGTAATGCAGTATTACGTTATACGTTATGACGTAATAGTATATATCGTTGTACGTCACATAGTGATGCAATATATCGTCATACCTTATAGCGTAATAGTATATAACGTTATACGTCATATAGTGAAGCAATAAAACGTTATGCGTCCTATAGTGATGCGATATAACTTTCGGCGTTATAACATATTAGTATATAACGTTATACGTCATATAGTGATGCAATATAACGTTATACGTCCTATAGTGATGCGATATAACGTTCTGCGTTATAATACATATTAGTATATAACGTTATACGCCATATAGTGATGCAATATATCGTTATACCTTATAGCGTAATAGTATATAACGTTGTACGTCATATAGTGATGCAGTATTACGTTATACGTTATGACGTAATAGTATATATCGTTGTACGTCACATAGTGATGCAATATATCGTCATACCTTATAGCGTAATAGTATATACGTTATACGTCATATAGTGATGCAATATAACGTTATACGTCCTACAGTGATGCGATATAACGTTCTGCGTTATAACATATTAGTATATAACGTTATACGCATATAGTGATGCAATATATCGTTATACCTTATAGCGTAATAGTATATAACGTTATACGTCATATAGTGATGCAATATAACGTATACGTCATATAGTGATGCAATAAAGCGTTATACCTTATAGCGTAATAGTATATAACGTTATACGTCATATAGTGATGGAATATAACATTATACGTCCTATAGTCATGCGATTTAACTTTATATGTTATACCGTAATTGTATATAACGTTATACGCATATAGTGATGCAATATATCGTTATACCTTATAGAGTAATAGTATGTAACGTTATACGACATATAGTGATGCAATACAACGTTATTCGTTATAGCGTAATAGCATATAACGTTATACGTCATATAGTGATGCAATACAACGTTATACGGCATATAGCGATGCAATATAACGTTATACGTCATATAGTGATGCTATATAACGTTATACATCACATAGAGATGCAGTACATCGTTATACCTTATTCCGTAATAGTATATAACGTTATACGTCATATAGTGATGCAGTTTAACGTTATAAGTCCTATAGTGATGCGATATAACGTTATGCGTTATAACATATTAGTAAATAACATTATACGTCATATAGAGATGCAGTATAACGTTATACGGCATATAGTGATGCAATATAGCGTTATACGTCATATAGTGATGCAACATATCGTTATACGTTATAGCGTAATAGTATATAACGTTATACGTCATATAGTGATGCAATATAATGTTATACGTCATATAGTGATGCAATATATCGCTATACCTTATAGCGTTATAGTATATAACGTTATACGTCATATAATGACGCAATATACCATTATACCTTATAGCGTAATATTATATAACGTTATACGTCATATAGTGATGCAATATAACGTTCTACGTCATATAGTGATGCAATATAATGTTATACGTCATATATTGATGCAATATATCGTTATACCTTATAGCGTAATAGTATAATAACGTTATACGTCATATAGTGATGCAATTGAACGTTATACGTCATATAGTGATGCAATAAAGCGTTATACCTTATAGCGTAATTGTATATAACGTTATACGTCATATAGTGATGGAATATAACATTATACGTCCTATAGTCATGCGATATAACGTTATATGTTATAACGTAATTGTATATAACGTTATACGTCAGATAGTAATGCAATATATCGTTATGCCTTATAGAGTAATAGTATATAACGTTATACGACATATAGTGATACAATACAACGTTATTCGTTATAACGTAATAGCATATAACGTTATTCGTTATAACGTAATAGCATATAACGTTATATGTCATATAGTGATGCAATACAACGTTATACGACACTATAGCGATGCAATATAACGTTATACGTCATATAGTGATGATATATAACGTTATACATCACATAGAGATGCAGTACGTCGTTATTACCTTATTCCGTAATAGTATATAACGTTATACGTCATATAGTGATGCAATATATCGCTATACCTTATAGCGTTATAGTATATAACGTTATACGTCATATAATGACGCAATATACCATTATACCTTATAGCGTAATATTATATAACGTTATACGTCATATAGTGATGCAATATAACGTTCTACGTCATATAGTGATGCAATATATTGTTATACGTCATATATTGATGCAATATATCGTTATACCTTATAGCGTAATAGTATATAAAGTTATTCGTCTTATAGTGATGCAATATAACGTTCTACGTCATATTGTGATGCAATATAATGTTATACGTCATATAGTGATGCAATATATCGTTATACCTTATAGCGTTATAGTATATAACGTTATACGTCATATAGTGACGCAATATACCGTTATACCTTATAGCGTAATATTATATAACGTTATACGTCATATAGTGATGCGATATAACGCTATGCGTTATAACATATTAGTAAATAACATTATACGTCATATAGAGATGCAGTATAACGTTATACCTCCTATAGTGATGCCTTATAACGTTATACGTTATAACGTAATAGTATATAACGTTATACGTCATATAGTGATGCAATATAACGTTATACGTCCTATAGTGATGCGATATAACGTTCTGCGTTATAACATATTAGTATATAACGTTATACGTCATATAGTGATGCAATATATCGTTATACCTTATAGCGTAACAGTATATAACGTTATACGTCATATAGTGATGCAATACAACGTTATTCGTTATAACGTAATAGTATATAACGTTATACGTCATATGGTGATGCAATATAATGTTATACGTCATATAGTGATGCAATATATCGTTATACCTTATAGCGTTATAGTATATAACGTTATACGTCATATAGTGACGCAATATACCGTTATACCTTATAGCGTAACATTATATAACGTTATACGTCATATAGTGATGCAATATATCGTTATACCTTATAGCGTAATAGTATATAAAGTTATACGTCTTATAGTGATGCAATATAACGTTCTACGTCATATTGTGATGCAATATAATGTTATACGTCATATAGTGATGCAATATATCGTTATACCTTATAGCGTAACAGTATATAACGTTATACGTCATATAGTGATGCAATACAACGTTATTCGTTATAACGTAATAGTATATAACGTTATACATTATATGGTGATGCAATATAATGTTATACGTCCTATAGTGATGCGATATAACGTTCTGCGTTATATACATATTAGTATATAACGTTATACGCCATATAGTGATGCAATATATCGTTATACCTTATAGCGTAACATTATATAACGTTATACGTCATATAGTGATGCGATATAACGTTATGCGTTATAACATATTAGTAAATAACATTATACGTCATATAGAGATGCAATATAACGTTATACCTCCTATAGTGATGCCTTATAACGTTATACGTTATAACGTAATAGTATATAACGTTATACGTCATATAGTGATGCAATATAACGTTATACGTCCTATAGTGATGCGATATAACGTTCTGCGTTATAACATATTAGTATATAACGTTATACGTCATATAGTGATGCAATATATCGTTATACCTTATACCGTAATAGTATATAACGTTATACGTCATATAGTGATGCAATATAACGTTATACGTCATATAGTGATGCAATAAAGCGTTATACAATATAGCGTAATAGTATATAACGTTATACGTCATATAGTGATGCAATATAACGTTATACGTCATATAGTGATGCAATATATCGTTATACCTTATAGCGTAATAGTATATAACGCTATACGGCCTATAGTGATGCAATATAACGTTATACGTCCTATGGTAATACATTATATAGATATACGTTATAACGTAATAATATATAACGTTATACGTCATAGAGTGGTGCAATATAACGATATTACTTCATAACGTAATAGTATATAATGTTATACGTCATACTCTGATGCAATATAACGTTATTCCTTCATAACGTAATAGTATATAACGTTATACGTCTTATAGTTATGCAATATAACGTTATACGTTATAACGTAATAGTATATAACGTTATACGTCATATAGTGATGGAATATAACATTATACGTCCTATAGTGATGCGATATAACGTTATATGTTATAACGTAATTGTATATAACGTTATACGTCATATAGTGATGCAATATATCGTTATACCTTATAGAGTAATAGTATGTAACGTTATACGACATATAGTGATGCAATACAACGTTATTCGTTATAGCGTAATAGCATATAACGTTATACGTCATATAGTGGTGCAATATAACGTTATACGTTCTATAGAGATGCCATATAACGTTATGCGTTATAACGTAATAGTATATAAAGTTATACATCGTATAGTGATGCAATATAACGTTATTCCATCATATCGTAGTAGTATATAACGTTATACGTCATATAGTGATGCAATATAACGTTATACGTCAGATAGTGATGCTATATAACGTTATACGTCACATAGTGATGAAGTACACCGTTATACCTTATAGCGTAATAGTATATAACGTTATACGTAATATAGTGATGCAATACGACGTTATACGGCATATAGCGATGCAATATAATGTTATACGTCATATAGTGATGCTATATAACCTTATACATCACATAGTGATGCAGTACATCGTTATACCTTATAGCGTAATAGTATATAACGTTATACGTCATTTGTGATGCAATAAAACGTTCTACGTCAAATAGTGATGCAAAATAATGTTATACGTCATATAGTGATGCAATATATCGATATACCTTATAGCGTAATAGTATATAACGTTATACGTCATATAGTGATGCAATACAACGTTATTCGTTATAACGTAATAGTATATAACGTTATACGTCATATAGTGATGCAATATAATGTTATACGTCATATAGTGATGCAATATATCGTTATACCTTATAGCGTAATAGTATATAACGTTATACGTCATATAGTGATGCAATACAACGTTATTCGTTATAACGTAATAGTATATAACGTTATACGTCATATAGTGATGCAATATAACGTTATACGGCATATAGTGAAGCAATATATCGTTATACGTCATATAGTGATGCAATATATCGTTATACCTAATAGCGTAATAGCATATAACGTTATACGTCATATAGTGACGCAATATATCGTTATACGTCATATAGTGATACAATATATCGTTATACCTTATAGCGTAATAGTATATAACGTTATACGTCATATAGTGACGCCATATATCGTTATACCTTATAGAGTAATATTATATAACGTTATACGTCATATAGTGATGCAATATAACCTTATACGGCATATAGTGATGCAATATAACGTTATACGTCTTATAGTGATGCAGTACATCCATATACCTCATAACGTAGTAGTATATAACTTCATACGTCATACAGTGATGCAATATATCGTTATACGTTATAGCGTAATAGTATATAACGTTATACGTCATATAGTGATGCAGTATAATGTTATACCTTATGACGTAGTAGTATATAACGTTATACGCCATATAGTGATGCAATATAACGTTCTACGTCATATAGTGATGCAATATAATGTTATACGTCATATAGTGATGAAATATATCGTTGTACAAAATAGCGTAATATTATATAACGTTATACGTCATATAGTGATGCAATATAACGTTCTACGTCATATAGTGTTGCAATATAATGTTATACGTCATATAGTGATGCAATATATCGATATACCTTATAGCGTAATAGTATATAACGTTATACGTCATATAGTGATGCAATACAACGTTATTCGTTATAACGTAATAGTATATAACGTTATACGCCATATAGTGACGCAATATATCGTTATACCTTATAGCGTAATATTATATAACGTTATACGTCATATAGTGATGCAATATAACGTTCTACGTCATATAGTGATGCAATATAATGTTATACGTCATATAGTGATGCTATATATCGATATACCTTATAGCGTAATAGTATATAACGTTATACGTCATATAGTGATGCAATACAACGTTATTCGTTATAACGTAATAGTATATAACGTTATACGCCATATAGTGATGCGATATAACGTTATGCGTTATAACATATTAGTAAATAACATTATACGTCATATAGAGATGCAATATAACGTTATACGGAATATAGTGAAGCAATATAGCGTTATACGTCATACAGTAATGCAATATATCGTTATACCTTATACCGTAATAGTATATAACGTTATACGTCATAGAGTGACGCAATATATCGTTATACCTTATAGCGTAATATTATATAACGTTATACGTCATATAGTGATGCAGTATTACGTTATACGTTATGACGTAATAGTATATATCGATGTACGTCACATAGTGATGCAACATATCGTTATACCTTATAGCGTAATAGTGTAAGACGTTATACGTCATATAGTGATGCAATATAATGTTATACGTCACATAGTGATGCAATATATCGTTATACCTTATAGCGTTATAGTATATAACGTTATACGTCATATAGTGATGCAATATAATGTTATACGTCATATAGTGATGCAACATATCGTTATACCTTATAGCGTAATAGTATATAACGTTATACGTCATATAGTGATGCAATGTAACGTTATACGTCATATAGTGATGCAGTACATCCATATACCTCATAACGTAGTAGTATATAACTTCATACGTCATATAGTGATGCAATATATCGTTATACGTTATAGAGTAATAGTATATAACGTTATACGTCATATAGTGATGCAGTATTACGTTATACGTTATGACGTAATAGTATATATCGTTGTACGTCACATAGTGATGCAACATATCGTTATACCTTATAGCGTAATAGTATATAACGTTATACGTCATATAGTGATGCAATACAACGTTATTCGTTATAACGTAATAGTATATAACGT
The DNA here is from genome assembly GCF_024516045.1 of Bombus affinis. Lineage (NCBI taxonomy): Eukaryota > Metazoa > Arthropoda > Insecta > Hymenoptera > Apidae > Bombus > Bombus affinis. The sequence goes on from NW_026109269.1 coordinate 43,566, forward strand.
TATACGTCATATAGTGGTGCAATGTAATGTTATACGTCATATAGTGTTGCAATATATCGTTATACCTTATAGCGTTATAGTATATAACGTTATACGTCATATAGTGATGCAACATAACGTTATACGTCATATAGTGACGCAGTACATCCATATACCTCATAACGTAGTAGTATATAACTTCATATGTCATATAGTGATGCAATATATCGTCATACGTTATAGCGTAATAGTATATAACGTTATACGTCATATAGTGATGCAGTATTACGTTATACGTTATGACGTAATAGTATATATCGATGTACGTCACATAGTGATGCAACATATCGTTATACCTTATAGCGTAATAGTGTAAGACGTTATACGTCATATAGTGATGCAATATAATGTTATACGTCACATAGTGATGCAATATATCGTTATACCTTATAGCGTTATAGTATATAACGTTATACGTCATATAGTGATGCAATATAATGTTATACGTCATATAGTGATGCAACATATCGTTATACCTTATAGCGTAATAGTATATAACGTTATACGTCATATAGTGATGCAATGTAACGTTATGCGTTATAACGTATTAGTATATCTCGTTTTACGTCATATAGTGATGCAATATATCGTTATACCTTATAGCGTTATAGTATATAACGTTATACGTCATATAGTGACGCAATATAACGTTATACGTTATAGCGTAATATTATATAACGTTATACGTCATATAGTGATGCGATATAACGTTATACTTCATATAGTGATGCAATATAACGTTATACGTCATATAGTGATGCAGTACATCCATATACCTCATAACGTAGTAGTATATAACTTCATACGTCATATAGTGATGCAATATATCGTTATACGTTATAGAGTAATAGTATATAACGTTATACGTCATATAGTGATGCAGTATTACGTTATACGTTATGACGTAATAGTATATATCGTTGTACGTCACATAGTGATGCAACATATCGTTATACCTTATAGCGTAATAGTATATAACGTTATACGTCATATAGTGATGCAATACAACGTTATTCGTTATAACGTAATAGTATATAACGTTATACGTCATATAGTGGTGCAATGTAATGTTATACGTCATATAGTGTTGCAATATATCGTTATACCTTATAGCGTTATAGTATATAACGTTATACGTCATATAGTGACGCAATATAACGTTATACCTTATAGCGTAATATTATATAACGTTATACGTCATATAGTGATGCGATATAACGTTATACGTCATATAGTGATGCAATATAACGTTATACGTCATATAGTGATGCAGTACATCCATATACCTCATAACGTAGTAGTATATAACTTCATACGTCATATAGTGATGCAATATATCGTTATACGTTATAGAGTAATAGTATATAACGTTATACGTCATATAGCGATGCAGTATTACGTTATACGTTATGACGTAATAGTATATATCGTTGTACGTCACATAGTGATGCAACATATCGTTATACCTTATAGCGTAATAGTATATAACATTATACGTCATATAGTGATGCAATATAACGTTCGACGTCATATAGTGACGCAATATAATGTTGCACGTCATATAGTGATGCAATATATCGTTATACCTTATTGCGTAATAGTATATAACGTTATACGTCACATAGTGTAGCAATATATCGTTATACCTTATAGCGTAATATTATATAACGTTATACGTCATATAGTGATGCGATATAACGTTATGCGTTATAACATATTAGTAAATAACATTATACGTCATATAGAGATGCAATATAACGTTATACGTCATATAGTGATGCAATATATCGTTATACCTTATAGCGTAATATTATATAACGTTATACGTCATATAGGGCTGCAATATAACGTTATACGGCATATAGTGATGCAATATAACGTTATACGTCATATAGTGATGCAGTACATCCGTATACCTCATAACGTAATAGTATACAACGTTATACGTCATATAGTGATGCAATATATCGTTATACCTTATAGCGTAATAGTATATAACGTTATACGTCATATAGTGATGCAACATAACGTTATACGTCATATAGTGACGCAGTACATCCATATACCTCATAACGTAGTAGTATATAACTTCATACGTCATATAGTGATGCAATATATCGTCATACGTTATAGCGTAATAGTATATAACGTTATACGTCATATAGTGATGCAGTATTACGTTATACGTTATGACGTAATAGTATATATCGATGTACGTCACATAGTGATGCAACATATCGTTATACCTTATAGCGTAATAGTGTAAGACGTTATACGTCATATAGTGATGCAATATAATGTTATACGTCACATAGTGATGCAATATATCGTTATACCTTATAGCGTTATAGTATATAACGTTATACGGCATATAGTGATGCAATATAATGTTATACGTCATATAGTGATGCAACATATCGTTATACCTTATAGCGTAATAGTATATAACGTTATACGTCATATAGTGATGCAATGTAACGTTATGCGTTATAACGTATTAGTATATCTCGTTTTACGTCATATAGTGATGCAATATAACGTTATACGGCATATAGTGATGCAATATAACGTTATACGTCATATAGTGATGCAGTACATCCTTATACCTCATAACGTAGTAGTATATAACTTCATACGGCATATAGTGATGCAATATATCGTTATACCTTATAGCGTAATAGTATATAAAGTTATACGTCATATAGTGATGCAATATAACGTTCTACGTCATATAGTGATGCAATACAATGTTATACGTCATATAGTGATGCAATATATCGTTATACCTTATAGCGTTATAGTATATAACGTTATACGTCATATAGTGACGCAATATAACGTTATACCTTATAGCGTAATATTATATAACGTTATACGACATATAGTGATGCGATATAACGTTATACTTCATATAGTGATGCAATATAACGTTATACGTCATATAGTGATGCAGTACATCCATATACCTCATAACGTAGTAGTATATAACTTCATACGTCATATAGTGATGCAATATATCGTTATACGTTATAGAGTAATAGTATATAACGTTATACGTCATATAGTGATGCAGTATTACGTTATACGTTATGACGTAATAGTATATATCGTTGTACGTCACATAGTGATGCAACATATCGTTATACCTTATAGCGTAATAGTATATAACGTTATACGTCATATAGTGATGCAATACAACGTTATTCGTTATAATGTAATAGTATATAACGTTATACGTCATATAGTGGTGCAATGTAATGTTATACGTCATATAGTGTTGCAATATATCGTTATACCTTATAGCGTAATAGTATATAACGTTATACGTCATATAGTGATGCAATATATCGTCATACCTTATAGCGTAATAGTATATAACGTTGTACGTCATATAGTGATGCAGTATTACGTTATACGTTATGACGTAATAGTATATATCGATGTACGTCACATAGTGATGCAACATATCGTTATACCTTATAGCGTAATAGTGTAAGACGTTATACGTCATATAGTGATGCAATATAATGTTATACGTCACATAGTGATGCAATATATCGTTATACCTTATAGCGTTATAGTATATAACGTTATACGTCATATAGTGATGCAATATAATGTTATACGTCATATAGTGATGCAACATATCGTTATACCTTATAGCGTAATAGTATATAACATTATACGTCATATAGTGATGCAATATAACGTTCGACGTCATATAGTGACGCAATATAATGTTGCACGTCATATAGTGATGCAATATATCGTTATACCTTATTGCGTAATAGTATATAACGTTATACGTCACATAGTGTAGCAATATATCGTTATACCTTATAGCGTAATATTATATAACGTTATACGTCATATAGTGATGCGATATAACGTTATGCGTTATAACATATTAGTAAATAACATTATACGTCATATAGAGATGCAATATAACGTTATACGTCATATAGTGATGCAATATGTCGTTATACCTTATAGCGTAATATTATATAACGTTATACGTCATATAGGGCTGCAATATAACGTTATACGGCATATAGTGATGCAATATAACGTTATACGTCATATAGTGATGCAGTACATCCGTATACCTCATAACCTATTAGTATACAACGTTATACGTCATATAGTGATGCAATATATCGTTATACCTTATAGCGTAATAGTATATAACGTTATACGTCATATAGTGATGCAACATAACGTTATACGTCATATAGTGACGCAGTACATCCATATACCTCATAACGTAGTAGTATATAACTTCATACGTCATATAGTGATGCAATATATCGTCATACGTTATAGCGTAATAGTATATAACGTTATACGTCATATAGTGATGCAGTATTACGTTATACGTTATGACGTAATAGTATATATCGATGTACGTCACATAGTGATGCAACATATCGTTATACCTTATAGCGTAATAGTGTAAGACGTTATACGTCATATAGTGATGCAATATAATGTTATACGTCACATAGTGATGCAATATATCGTTATACCTTATAGCGTTATAGTATATAACGTTATACGTCATATAGTGATGCAATATAATGTTATACGTCATATAGTGATGCAACATATCGTTATACCTTATAGCGTAATAGTATATAACGTTATACGTCATATAGTGATGCAATGTAACGTTATGCGTTATAACGTATTAGTATATCTCGTTTTACGTCATATAGTGATGCAATATAACGTTATACGGCATATAGTGATGCAATATAACGTTATACGTCATATAGTGATGCAGTACATCCTTATACCTCATAACGTAGTAGTATATAACTTCATACGGCATATAGTGATGCAATATATCGTTATACCTTATAGCGTAATAGTATATAAAGTTATACGTCATATAGTGATGCAATATAACGTTCTACGTCATATAGTGATGCAATACAATGTTATACGTCATATAGTGATGCAATATATCGTTATACCTTATAGCGTTATAGTATATAACGTTATACGTCATATAGTGACGCAATATAACGTTATACCTTATAGCGTAATATTATATAACGTTATACGTCATATAGTGATGCGATATAACGTTATACTTCATATAGTGATGCAATATAACGTTATACGTCATATAGTGATGCAGTACATCCATATACCTCATAACGTAGTAGTATATAACTTCATACGTCATATAGTGATGCAATATATCGTTATACGTTATAGAGTAATAGTATATAACGTTATACGTCATATAGTGATGCAGTATTACGTTATACGTTATGACGTAATAGTATATATCGTTGTACGTCACATAGTGATGCAACATATCGTTATACCTTATAGCGTAATAGTATATAACGTTATACGTCATATAGTGATGCAATACAACGTTATTCGTTATAACGTAATAGTATATAACGTTATACGTCATATAGTGGTGCAATGTAATGTTATACGTCATATAGTGTTGCAATATATCGTTATACCTTATAGCGTTATAGTATATAACGTTATACGTCATATAGTGACGCAATATAACGTTATACCTTATAGCGTAATATTATATAACGTTATACGTCATATAGTGATGCGATATAACGTTATACGTCATATAGTGATGCAATATAACGTTATACGTCATATGGTGATGCAGTACATCCATATACCTCATAACGTAGTAGTATATAACTTCATACGTCATATAGTGATGCAATATATCGTTATACGTTATAGAGTAATAGTATATAACGTTATACGTCATATAGTGATGCAGTATTACGTTATACGTTATGACGTAATAGTATATATCGTTGTACGTCACATAGTGATGCAACATATCGTTATACCTTATAGCGTAATAGTATATAATATTATACGTCATATAGTGATGCAATATAACGTTCGACGTCATATAGTGACGCAATATAATGTTGCACGTCATATAGTGATGCAATATATCGTTATACCTTATTGCGTAATAGTATATAACGTTATACGTCACCTAGTGTAGCAATATATCGTTATACCTTATAGCGTAATATTATATAACGTTATACGTCATATAGTGATGCGATATAACGTTATGCGTTATAACATATTAGTAAATAACATTATACGTCATATAGAGATGCAATATAACGTTATACGTCATATAGTGATGCAATATATCGTTATACCTTATAGCGTAATGGTATATAACGTTATAGGTCATATAGTGAGCAATATATCGTTATACCTTATAACGTAATAGTATATAAGGTTATACTTCATATAGTGATGCATTATATCGTTATACCTTATATCGTAATAGTATATATCGTTACACGTCATATAGAGACGCAGTATAACGTTATAGGTTCTAACGTAATAGTATATAACGTTATACGTCACATAGTGATGAAATATATCGTTATCCGTTATAACGTAATAGTATATAACGTTATACGTTAAATCGTAATACTCCATAACGTTATACGTCATATAGTAATGCAATATAACGTTATACGTCACATAGTGATGCAATATATCGTCTATCCGTTATAGCGTAATAGTATATAACGTTATACGTCATATAGTGAAGCAATAAAACGTTATGTGTCCTATAGTGATGCGATATAACTTTCGGCGTTATAACATATTAGTATATAACGTTATACGTCATATAGTGATGCAATATAACGTTATACGTCCTATAGTGATGCGATATAACGTTCTGCGTTATAACGTAATAGTATATAACGTTATACGTCATATAGTGATGCAATATAACGTTATACGTCCTACAGTGATGCGATATAACGTTCTGCGTTATAACATATTAGTATATAACGTTATACGCCATATAGTGATGCAATATATCGTTATACCTTATAGCGTAATAGTATATAACGTTATACGACATATAGTGATGCAATACAACGTTATTCGTTATAACGTAATAGCATATAACGTTATACGTCATATAGTGATGCAATAAAGCGTTATACCTTATAGCGTAATATTATATAACGTTATACGTCATATAGTGATGGAATATAACATTATGCGTCCTATAGTCATGCGATATAACTTTATATGTTATAACGTAATTGTATATAACGTTATACGTCATATAGTGATGCAATATATCGTTATACCTTATAGAGTAATAGTATATAACGTTATACGACATATAGTGATGCAATACAACGTTATTCGTTATAACGTAATAGCATATAACGTTATACGTCATATAGTGATGCAATACAACGTTATACGGCATATAGCGATGCAATATAACGTTATACGTCATATAGTGATGCTATATAACGTTATACATCACATAGAGATGCAGTACATCGTTATACCTTATTCCGTAATAGTATATAACGTTATACGTCATATAGTGATGCAGTATAATGTTATACCTTATGACGTAATAGTATATAACGTTATACGGCATATAGTGATGCAATATAACGTTATACGTCCTATAGTGTTGCGATATAACGTTCTGCGTTATAACATATTAGTAAATAACATTATACGTCATATAGAGATGCAATATAACGTTATACGGCATATAGTGATGCAATATAGCGTTATACGTCATATAGTGAAGCAACATATCGTTATACGTTATAGCGTAATAGTATATAACGTTATACGTCATATAGTGATGCAATACAACGTTATTCGTTATAACGTAATAGTATATAACGTTATACGGCATATCGTGATGCAATATAACGTTATACGTCCTATAGTGATGCGATATAACGTTCTGCGTTATAACATATTAGTATATAACGTTATACGTCATATAGTGATGCAATATATCGTTATACCTTATAGCGTAATAGTATATAACGTTATACGTCATATAGTGATGCAATATAATGTTACACGGCATATAGTGATGCAATATAATGTTACACGGCATATAGTGATGCAATATAATGTTACACGGCATATAGTGATGCAATATATCGTTATACCTTATAGCGTAATAGTATATAACGTTATACGTCATATAGTGATGCAATATAATGTTACACGGCATATAGTGATGCAATATATCGTTATACCTTATAGCGTAATAGTATATAACGTTATACGTCATATAGTGATGCAATATAACGTTATAAGTCCTATAGTGATGCGATATAACGTTCTGCGTTATAACGTAATAGTATATAACGTTATACGTCATATAGTGATGCAATATAACGTTATACGTCCTATAGTGATGCGATATAACGTTCTGCGTTATAACATATTAGTATATAACGTTATACGCCATATAGTGATGCAATATATCGTTATACCTTATAGCGTAATAGTATATAACGTTATACGTCATATAGTGATGCAATTGAACGTTATACGTCATATAGTGATGCAATAAAGCGTTATACCTTATAGCGTAATTGTATATAACGTTATACGTCATATAGTGATGGAATATAACATTATACGTCCTATAGTCATGCGATATAACGTTATATGTTATAACGTAATTGTATATAACGTTATACGTCAGATAGTAATGCAATATATCGTTATGCCTTATAGAGTAATAGTATATAACGTTATACGACATATAGTGATACAATACAACGTTATTCGTTATAACGTAATAGCATATAACGTTATTCGTTATAACGTAATAGCATATAACGTTATATGTCATATAGTGATGCAATACAACGTTATACGACATATAGCGATGCAATATAACGTTATACGTCATATAGTGATGATATATAACGTTATACATCACATAGAGATGCAGTACGTCGTTATACCTTATTCCGTAATAGTATATAACGTTATACGTCATATAGTGATGCAATATATCGCTATACCTTATAGCGTTATAGTATATAACGTTATACGTCATATAATGACGCAATATACCATTATACCTTATAGCGTAATATTATATAACGTTATACGTCATATAGTGATGCAATATAACGTTCTACGTCATATAGTGATGCAATATATTGTTATACGTCATATATTGATGCAATATATCGTTATAACCTTATAGCGTAATAGTATATAAAGTTATTCGTCTTATAGTGATGCAATATAACGTTCTACGTCATATTGTGATGCAATATAATGTTATACGTCATATAGTGATGCAATATATCGTTATACCTTATAGCGTAATAGTATATAACGTTATACGTCATATAGTGATGCAATACAACGTTATTCGTTATAACGTAATAGTATATAACGTTATACGTCATATAGTGATGCAATATAATGTTATACGTCATATAGTGATGCAATATATCGTTATACCTTATAGCGTTATAGTATATAACGTTATACGTCATATAGTGACGCAATATACCGTTATACCTTATAGCGTAATATTATATAACGTTATACGTCATATAGTGATGCGATATAACGCTATGCGTTATAACATATTAGTAAATAACATTATACGTCATATAGAGATGCAGTATAACGTTATACCTCCTATAGTGATGCCTTATAACGTTATACGTTATAACGTAATAGTATATAACGTTATACGTCATATAGTGATGCAATATAACGTTATACGTCCTATAGTGATGCGATATAACGTTCTGCGTTATAACATATTAGTATATAACGTTATACGTCATATAGTGATGCAATATATCGTTATACCTTATACCGTAATAGTATATAACGTTATACGTCATATAGTGATGCAATATAACGTTATACGTCATATAGTGATGCAATAAAGCGTTATACCCTATAGCGTAATAGTATATAACGTTATACGTCATATAGTGATGCAATATAACGTTATACGTCCTATAGTGATGCGATATAACGTTCTGCGTTATAACGTAATAGTATATAACGTTATACGTCATATAGTGATGCAATATAACGTTATACGTCCTACAGTGATGCGATATAACGTTCTGCGTTATAACATATTAGTATATAACGTTATACGCCATATAGTGATGCAATATATCGTTATACCTTATAGCGTAATAGTATATAACGTTATACGACATATAGTGATGCAATACAACGTTATTCGTTATAACGTAATAGCATATAACGTTATACGTCATATAGTGATGCAATAAAGCGTTATACCTTATAGCGTAATATTATATAACGTTATACGTCATATAGTGATGGAATATAACATTATGCGTCCTATAGTCATGCGATATAACTTTATATGTTATAACGTAATTGTATATAACGTTATACGTCATATAGTGATGCAATATATCGTTATACCTTATAGAGTAATAGTATATAACGTTATACGACATATAGTGATGCAATACAACGTTATTCGTTATAACGTAATAGCATATAACGTTATACGTCATATAGTGATGCAATACAACGTTATACGGCATATAGCGATGCAATATAACGTTATACGTCATATAGTGATGCTATATAACGTTATACATCACATAGAGATGCAGTACATCGTTATACCTTATTCCGTAATAGTATATAACGTTATACGTCATATAGTGATGCAGTATAATGTTATACCTTATGACGTAATAGTATATAACGTTCTACGTCATATAGTGATGCAATATAATGTTATACGTCATAGAGTGATGCAATATATCGCTATACCTTATAGCGTTATAGTATTTAACGTTATACGTCATATAGTGATGCAATATAACGTTATGCGTCATATAGTGATGCAATATAGCGTTATACGTCATATAGTGATGCAACATATCGTTATACGTTATAGCGTAATAGTATATAACGTTATACGTCATATAGTGATGCAATACAACGTTATTCGTTATAACGTAATAGTATATAACGTTATACGGCATATAGTGATGCAATATAACGTTATACGTCCTATAGTGATGCGATATAACGTTCTGCGTTATAACATATTAGTAAATAACATTATACGTCATATAGAGATGCAATATAACGTTATACGGCATATAGTGATGCAATATAGCGTTATACGTCATATAGTGAAGCAACATATCGTTATACGTTATAGCGTAATAGTATATAACGTTATACGTCATATAGTGATGCAATACAACGTTATTCGTTATAACGTAATAGTATATAACGTTATACGGCATATCGTGATGCAATATAACGTTATACGTCCTATAGTGATGCGATATAACTTTCTGCGTTATAACATATTAGTATATAACGTTATACGTCATATAGTGATGCAATATATCGTTATACCTTATAGCGTAATAGTATATAACGTTATACGTCATATAGTGATGCAATATAATGTTACACGGCATATAGTGATGCAATATAATGTTACACGGCATATAGTGATGCAATATAATGTTACACGGCATATAGTGATGCAATATATCGTTATACCTTATAGCGTAATAGTATATAACGTTATACGTCATATAGTGATGCAATATAATGTTACACGGCATATAGTGATGCAATATATTGTTATACCTTATAGGGTAATAGTATATAACGTTATACGTCATATAGTGATGCAATATAACGTTATAAGTCCTATAGTGATGCGATATAACGTTCTGCGTTATAACGTAATAGTATATAACGTTATACGTCATATAGTGATGCAATATAACGTTATACGTCCTATAGTGATGCGATATAACGTTCTGCGTTATAACATATTAGTATATAACGTTATAAGCCATATAGTGATGCAATATATCGTTATACCTTATAGCGTAATAGTATATAACGTTATACGTCATATAGTGATGCAATATAACGTTATACGTCATATAGTGATGCAATAAAGCGTTATACCTTATAGCGTAATTGTATATAACGTTATACGTCATATAGTGATGGAATATAACATTATACGTCCTATAGTCATGCGATATAACGTTATATGTTATAACGTAATTGTATATAACGTTATACGTCAGATAGTAATGCAATATATTGTTATGCCTTATAGAGTAATAGTATATAACGTTATACGACATATAGTGATACAATACAACGTTATTCGTTATAACGTAATAGCATATAACGTTATTCGTTATAACGTAATAGCATATAACGTTATACGTCATATAGTGATGCAATACAACGTTATACGACATATTGCGATGCAATATAACGTTATACGTCATATAGTGATGATATATAACGTTATACATCACATAGAGATGCAGTACGTCGTTATACCTTATTCTGTAATATTATATAACGTTATACGTCATATAGTGATGCAATATATCGCTATACCTTATAGCGTTATAGTATATAACGTTATACGTCATATAATGACGCAATATACCATTATACCTTATAGCGTAATATTATATAACGTTATACGTCATATAGTGATGCAATATAACGTTCTACGTCATATAGTGATGCAATATATTGTTATACGTCATATATTGATGCAATATATCGTTATACCTTATAGCGTAATAGTATATAAAGTTATTCGTCTTATAGTGATGCAATATAACGTTCTACGTCATATTGTGATGCAATATAATGTTATACGTCATATAGTGATGCAATATATCGTTATACCTTATAGCGTAATAGTATATAACGTTATACGTCATATAGTGATGCAATACAACGTTATTCGTTATAACGTAATAGTATATAACGTTATACGTCATATAGTGATGCAATATAATGTTATACGTCATATAGTGATGCAATATATCGTTATACCTTATAGCGTTATAGTATATAACGTTATACGTCATATAGTGACGCAATATACCGTTATACCTTATAGCGTAATATTATATAACGTTATACGTCATATAGTGATGCGATATAACGCTATGCGTTATAACATATTAGTAAATAACATTATACGTCATATAGAGATGCAGTATAACGTTATACCTCCTATAGTGATGCCTTATAACGTTATACGTTATAACGTAATAGTATATAACGTTATACGTCATATAGTGATGCAATATAACGTTATACGTCCTATAGTGATGCGATATAACGTTCTGCGTTATAACATATTAGTATATAACGTTATACGTCATATAGTGATGCAATATATCGTTATACCTTATACCGTAATAGTATATAACGTTATACGTCATATAGTGATGCAATATAACGTTATACGTCATATAGTGATGCAATAAAGCGTTATACCCTATAGCGTAATAGTATATAACGTTATACGTCATATAGTGATGCAATATAACGTTATACGTCATATAGTGATGCAATATATCGTTATACCTTATAGCGTAATGGTATATAACGCTATACGGCATAGTGATGCAATATAACGTTATACGTCCTATGGTAATACATTATATAGTTATACGTTTTAACGTAATAATATATAACGTTATACGTCATAGAGTGGTGCAATATAACGATATTACTTCATAACGTAATAGTATATAATGTTATACGTCATACTGTGATGCAATATAACGTTATTCCTTCATAACGTAATAGTATATAACGTTATACGTCTTATAGTTATGCAATATAACGTTATACGTTATAACGTAATAGTATATAACGTTATACGTCATATAGTGATGGAATATAACATTATACGTCCTATAGTGATGCGATATAACGTTATATGTTATAACGTAATTGTATATAACGTTATACGTCATATAGTGATGCAATATATCGTTATTCGTTATAGCGTAATAGTATATAACGTTATTCGTCAGATAGTGATGCAATATAACGTTATACGTCCTATAGTGATGCCATATAACGTTATGCGTTATAACGTAATAGTATATAATGTTATACGTCATAGAGTTGTGCAATATAACGTTATCACTTCATAACGTAATAGTATATAATGTTATACGTCATACAGTGATGCAATATAACGTTATTCCTGCATAACGTAGTAGTATATAACGTTATACGTCATATGGTTATGCAATGTAACGTTATACGTTATAGCGTAACATTATATAACGTTATACGTCATATAGTGGTGCAATATTATGTTATACGTTCTATAGAGATGCCATATAACGTTATGCGTTATAACGTAATAGTATATAACGTTATACATCATGTAGTAATGCAATACAACGTTATACGTCCTATGGTAATACATTATATAGTTATACGTTATAACGTAATAGTATATAACGTTATACGTCATAGAGTGGTGCAATATAACGTTATTACTTCATATCGTAATAGTATATAACGTTATACGTCATACTGTGATGCAATATAACGTTATTCCTTCATAACGTAATAGTATATAACGTTATACGTCTTATAGTTATGCAATATAACGTTATACGTTATAACGTAATAGTATATAACGTTATACGACATATAGTGATGGAATATAACATTATAGGTACTAAAGTGATGCGATATAGCGTTATATGTTATAACGTAATTGTATATAACGCTATACGTCATATAGTGATGCAATATATCGTTATAGGTTATAGCGTAATAGTATATAACGTTATACGTCATATAGTGGTGCAATATAACGTTATACGTCCTATAGTGATGCCATATAACGTTATGCGTTATAACGTAATAGTATATAACGTTATACATCGTATAGTGATGCAATATAACGTTATTCCATCATATCGTAGTAGTATATAACGTTATACGTCATATAGTGATGCAATATAACGTTATACGTCAGATAGTGACGCTATATAACGTTATACGTCACATAGTGATGAAGTACAACCGTTATACCTTATAGCGTAATAGTATATAACGTTATACGTAATATAGTGATGCAATACGACGTTATACGGCATATAGCGATGCAATATAATGTTATACGTCATATAGAGATGCCATATAACGTTATACATCACATAGTGATGCAGTACATCGTTATAACTTATAGCGTAATAGTATATAACGTTATACGTCATTTGTGATGCAATAAAACGTTCTACGTCAAATAGTGATGCAAAATAATGTTATACGTCATATAGTGATGCAATATATCGATATACCTTATAGCGTAATAGTATATAACGTTATACGTCATATAGTGATGCAATACAACGTTATTCGTTATAACGTAATAGTATATAACGTTATACGTCATATAGTGATGCAATATAATGTTATACGTCATATAGTGATGCAATATATCGTTATACCTTATAGCGTAATAGTATATAACGTTATACGTCATATAGTGACGCAATATACCGTTATACCTTATAGCGTAATATTATATAACGTTATACGTCATATAGTGATGCGATATAACGTTATGCGTTATAACATATTACTAAATAACATTATAAGTCATATAGAGATGCAATATAACGTTATACGGCATATAGTGAAGCAATATAGCGTTATACGTCATATAGTGATGCAATATATCGTTATACCTTATAGCGTAATAGCATATAACGTTATACGACATATAGTGATACAATACAACGTTATTCGTTATAACGTAATAGCATATAACGTTATTCGTTATAACGTAATAGCATATAACGTTATACGTCATATAGTGATGCAATACAACGTTATACGACATATAGCGATGCAATATAACGTTATACGTCATATAGTGATGATATATAACGTTATACATCACATAGAGATGCAGTACGTCGTTATACCTTATTCCGTAATAGTATATAACGTTATACGTCATTTTATTAGTGATGCAGTATAATGTTATGCCTTATGACGTAATAGTATATAACGTTATACGTCATATAGTGCTGCAATATAATGTTATACGTCATATAGTGATGCAATATATCGCTATACCTTATAGCGTTATAGTATATAACGTTATACGTCATATAATGACGCAATATACCATTATACCTTATAGCGTAATATTATATAACGCTTTACGTCATATAGTGATGCAATATAACGTTCTACGTCATATAGTGATGCAATATATTGTTATACGTCATATATTGATGCAATATATCGTTATACCCTTATAGCGTAATAGTATATAAAGTTATTCGTCTTATAGTGATGCAATATAACGTTCTACGTCATATTGTGATGCAATATAATGTTATACGTCATATAGTGATGCAATATATCGTTATACCTTATAGCGTAATAGTATATAACGTTATACGTCATATAGTGATGCAATACAACGTTATTCGTTATAACGTAATAGTATATAACGTTATACGTCATATAGTGATGCAATATAATGTTATACGTCATATAGTGATGCAATATATCGTTA